>NC_056566.1:2626467-2678798 GCF_013358625.1 Macadamia integrifolia
GATCAACCTTAGGGGTGGGGTTGGGGTTGGGGTTGGGGGTGGGGGTGGGGGTGGGGAGTAGGGATGAATGCAAAAGATATATTGCTTATAAGAAAACGAAAGTACAAATTTACAATCTATCAACACTCAACCAAATAAACAGGATTAGTAATACATCTAGAAGTCCATGTACAAAAGGGCCTTCTTGAGTGGAATATCAAATAGCAAATCCACCCTAGTGAGGAAGGATATTCTACATGCTTAGAGAGCATAAAAATCAATTGTCATTGAGTTTTTCTTAAACCATGGTGAAGAGGAATCCAATGAACATTGTATACTACAATAAAATATTAAAATGGTATTTTGAGGAACATATTAAAACTTTTGAACCGAGGATGATGTGGTATCCCATCAATATGATCGGCTATATACAAAAAATAAAAACCTAAATACCACATCTCTAGTCCAACAAGACCTTCCCATCCAAAGTTTGATCAATATTGATTTTGAGGATGTCTCTACCATGGATTTAGTGCATTTGTATCGGATCAGGTATCAATCACCTTCACAATCGATACGATATTGATATGGTATTAGCATGGATTAGTCATATCTGATTAATTTACCCCTGATTTTCTTTTTAAAAGAATTAAAAACAAACATATTTTTAATTGATTTACTCCTTGTTTGTACCATTTTACAATACAACATCAAGATCAATAGCTAACAATACTGATACGAATCTCCTATATTTGATGATCCGACACTAATACCTCAAACCATGATCTCTAATAGGGGTTTGAATCCCAAGCCCGCACCGGTTAGATTATATCGAGCCCCACCGTTTAAAGACCGGCCCAACCTGTACTAATTATTAAACATATCGGGCTCAGACCCGACCCATGTAGCACACTGTGCAAGGGGTAAGCCAGACGAGCACCTAACTGGCCCAACCTGACACATTTATATGTATATTTTGATTTTTTTTAGAAAAAATAAAATTTATATTGATAGGTTTATTAATTATTGAATGTAATTAAGTGTCCTGTCGTTTATAACTTGTTGATGATTTAATAAAATATATCAAAATATCTTAAATCTAAGATAATTAATGATTATTTAAGACACGTTTAAGGTTTTATTGGTACATTACCTCGTTTAAGGTCCAATTATACCCCGATTAGGAGAAGATCGGTTAAAGCCTAAAACCCGAAACTAACACGAGACCGATTCATTCTTTAAATAGGTAGGTCACGGTCCAAGTATATAGGCCTACCAAGTCAGCTAGGCCCAACCGAGACTGGTCCGACCCAACCGATTAACACCCCTAATCTCTAGGGTGAGAACCTCTTTAATGCGCCAGCCCCTCCAATGCACATCGTACATCTGAGAGACACTTCAGGGTAGGGGTGTCAACTCCAAGCTCACATCGGTAGGCCTGATCGAGCCCGACACGTTTATGGGCCAACCTAGACCTGTCCGATTAATAAACGTGTTTATAAACAAGTAGTACATGTTGCAGCCACCTAGCCATGCGGGCGCCCAACCGGTCCAACACGACACATTTACAAACCTGGTTTGAACCGACTCCCTTAAGCTCAACCTAGCCCGACCCATTTAATATTACTTGTATTTTTTTTAATACTATTTGTATTTAGTGCCAAGGCTATGTGATATGTACAATTGAAATTGTGGTAATTATTATATGAACATTCATCTTTTTTATGAATATTTTAATTGATATGAATTTACTAAACTTGGGTTATGTATGCGTAGTTTAATTGATTTGAGTTTCATGGATTAAAAATCGAGTACATTAGTAATTTAGTCACTTTGCCCATCTTTCGCTTAATCCATTTTAACTATGAGATCTTTTTTTTTTTTTGCTATGCTCATCTTTGCCTCATTTTGTTGGTATTCATCTTTAAGCATATTTAAGAGACCAATTTTAAAGAGGATCCGTTTAAAGCCCGGTTAAGGCCCGATTAAGGCCTATTAATGGTAGTCCATTTAAAGCTCAAGATCCATCACCCTGATTATTAAATGTACTATGCCCACTCTCGCTAAGCCCATTTAGCTAAATGGGCGTTCATGATACAGCCTAAGGGTGTCAATTTGATATCGATACGGAAAATTGATACCAAAACCTACCATTTAGAACTATACTGAATTGAACCGAATGAATTTTGGTACGGTTTTGGTATGGGAAAATAGAAGTTTTTTTGGTTGGATTCAGTATTGGTATTGACCATTCGGTATATCGAACTGAACTGAATATCGACACTTGTTGAGAAACTGCCAAAACGTCAAATTTTTTTTTTTTTGGGGGTAGAAGCCAAAAGTCTCAAAATTAGAATTCGAAAACAGAGAAACCCAATTTTTTTTTTTATTATTATTTTTAATTTTTGGGGGATAGAACTCATTTAAAGTGAGTTAAATTAAAACCATTTGTATACTGAAACTGAGCCATATTAAAATCGTACCAAGTCGGTTCGGTATTGATATTGCAAACTTAAAGATATTAATGGTATGATATAGTATTGGTATCTAGTATTAAGTTTCGATGCCATACCAAAATCGAACTGAATATAAAAAATGGTACCAATTGACATCCCTAGTGTAACTCTATAAATTAGTTGAGACCGACCCGGCCTGACCGCTTGACACTCCTACTTCAGGGGGATCAAAATCCTCTGTTTTTTTCATCCATGTTTTTCCTTGTTTTGCTACCTGCAGAACGCGACACGTGGATAACAAGGAGACCAACGGTCAAGATTGGGTGAGAATTATTACATCCGATGCATTGGTCTTAAAGTTGTCCATGTGTCGCGTTCTACAGGTAGTAAAACAAGGAAAAACAGGAATGAGAAAGACAAGATTATTTTCCACTTCAGGGTATGCCCGGTGCTACCAGCAGTCCAATTATTGGGAGGGATTGGTCCCTTCAGTAATGATAACTATAACCATCCGCCATAAATAAGGATAGCTTTTTTTTTTTTTTTGGTAACAAAGAAGGATAGATTTACTTATACAAGGACCAGCAGTCTCCCTGAAGCCTCAAGGAGAGGCAGTTACGTATTTGTATTTGACCTATACTTCTTCCTTGGTATTGGTATACTCTCTACAAATTACATCTCTGCACAATCTTCTTCAGATTTCAATATAATTTCTCCATGGGAGTTTCTTCTATTCCTCTTTCCCCTTTATCTTCAATCCCTCTCGGTTTCGTACTCAGATTTAATTTTTAATCTCCATTACCCTTCTTCTTCTTCTTCTTCTTCTTATTATCATCTGGTATTTTTCATCTCATCTCACTTCATGTCCTTCCATGGGATGTCTCTCGTAAAACCCTAAGTTTTATTTGACAAAATATGGATTTCAAAGGTTTCTAAAAACCTATAACTTCTGTTTTCCAGAATTTTTTCCTCCTATTTCGTTCTTCATCTTTATATCTTCGATTGGTTTTGTATGCAATGGCAACACAGAAGGCTCCTAGGTCAATAGCAGAGAGAGAAGATATCATTCTTCGGAAGATTTTCTTAGTGTCTCTTGTAGATTCTATGGTGGATGATTCTAGAATCGTGTATTTGGAGATGACTGCAGCTGAAATTCTTAGCGAAGGTAAACCCCTTTTGCTTTCCAGGGATTTAATGGAACGGGTTCTCATCGATCGGCTTTCTGGTCAGTTCCCCTCTGCCGAACCTCCTTTTCCTTATTTGGTTGGGTGCTATCGTCGTGCTCATGAGCAGGGTAAGTTGATTACATCTACGAAAGATAAGACTATTCTGTCCGAGATGGAATCTGTGGTTAGGCAGGCGAAGAAATTGGCGGTTTCATACTGCCGGATCCATCTGGGTAATCCAGATATGTTCCCTAGCGTCGAAAACAATCCATCGACTATTTCGCCTTTACTGCCTTTGATTTTCTCTGAAGTTTCGAGCTCAATTGGTGGGTTTGGAGGAAGTAGTACTGGTGGTGTATTGACTTGTCCTCCTGGGTTTGTGGAAGAGTTTTTCCGGGACACTGATTATGATAGCTTGGAGCCAATCTTAAAGGGCTTGTATGAGAATTTGAGGGGAAGTGTTCTCAAAGTGTCTGCGCTTGGAAACTTTCAGCAATCCTTGAGGGCGTTACTGATGTTAATTAGCTTTCCTAACGGTGCCAAGGCTCTGGTGAATCATCCCTGGTGGGTACCCAAGGGGACTTATGTCAACGGTCGTGTTATTGAGATGACCAGCATTTTGGGTCCTTTCTTTCATGTCAGTGCTCTTCCTGATCATACTATTTTCAAGAGTGAGCCTGATGTCGGGTCAGTTTCGTTTCATCTTCTTTTTCTAGTACTTGAATTATTACTCCCACTACTATGCATTTCTCTTCTCTTCCTACATTTAACAGATTTTAGCACACTTTCTTTTCTCTCAGTTGATAAGTAATAAAAATGACTGAATGAAGACAAGGGAGAGCCCCTAGCCCAGGATTTTTTTTTTTCCTTTTCACAGAAACAAAGGCTAACGAGAGATGTCCAAAACTGGTATTATCATAGAATACAACTTTCCAATTGGTGGCAGATGATCATAGTTGGCCCTTTGAATCCTGGATCATGCAGGACAGATATGAGATAAGAGGTGGAGACACATCTCATAAACTGAGTATTAATTAAAATTATGTGGGTGTTTCCATCTCTCCCCCTGTTGTTTTATGGTGATTCATAAAGAGGAATATTTTGTGAGAGAACACCAGTTTGATAAATAGAAATATTTCATGAAACATTCGGTTATGGAACGGTTGGAAACCCATCCTAGAACCATCCCGACCCGTTAATTGACCAGTTCTAAAATCAGAACTCAGAACCCAGAACCGTCCCAGTTTTGGACAGTCTGGTTCCAAGTTTTAGCAGGACAGTTCCGTGATGGTTCCCAGCTCCACCACCAAATTGACACCCTTAACTGCCAGTGGGGGAGGAATCTCCCACGTCACACCAATGGCGACATAGGTAATGGCATCATCCACATGGGACTCACATGGTCAGGAGATGAAAAAAAAATACATGTGTGTGGGCATACAGTTTATTGGCTGCATTGTAAACTTTTCCCATGTATTATATACTCCTTTTTATAAATCACCATGAAACAATTGGTTTCTCTAATGAAATTATGAGCAAGTAGGAACCGGAACCGCCAAGATTCATTTAAAACGCATATATAAGCCTTGATTTAACGGTTATGTTGTTGTGTCAGATGTTTTTTTGAATGATTTTTGGGATTTGATTTAGTGTTGATGATTTGGAATTTTGGACTTATCTGTATGCTTAGGAATGGATATATGAGTGTTTGCATGCTAGGGAATAGATAAGTTATTCTTTGTATGATTAGGAATATATTTTCAATTATTTACATGCTTAGGAAGGTATTTTGGAATTTTGTACACTGTAGCACTGCCCAGAGCTGTTTAGGAACTGGGCCGTCCCATTAATAAACGGGAAAATCCTAGTTTTGGAACTGTTTATTGTTTGTATTTGGAATTGTTAAATTTTATGGGCCTATATCAATTCAATTTTAGGGTTTCGGGACCCAAGATTACATCAATTGCTATCAAAGCTGAATTTCTGGCAGTTTTAACCATGACAAGACCCTTTCAGCTACATTGAGGTCTACAAGATGGATAAAGAATTACATGAAAACCAGCAAAGAAGTGAAGCATAATATGAGTCATATGACAAGTTCGTGGAAGAAACTCAGAGTACTCTTGATGAGATTCTTGCTTTTATGAAGAGAACTGAAAATCAGGATGAAGTAGGACCATCTATACCACTTCCTTAGTTGGGTATTTTACGTTTTGTAGATGCGCTTCCAAGACAGCAACTCGAACCTGTTATTCCTGATGTTTTAAAACTTTCTATTTAATGTAGTAGTAGCATGGAGAAGGAGATCCTTGGTGGCTTAGCAACAAAGTAACCCACTCATTGTATAGTTTAGACTGGATTTAATAAATAAAGATCAAGGGCACAAGCTGCTGCCCACGATTTTTTCTGTTCAAACAATTGCTCTTGTGAGTTATGGCTGCCGTGGTGAATCAGTTGCAAGCTCCTAGGTGGTGATTCTTAGGCTGGTTGGTGGTGAAGCTGACCTAGGCGTGGTGGTAAAATCAAGTCATATCCCTCCCTACTTTCTCTCATCCTTTTTCTTTCAGTCATACTGTTTTGTCAAATTCCAGCAACCTTCTCCTCCTTTGTCATTTCCATCAGTAGATTATATCTATCCCCTCTCGTGTTCACTTTTATATCTATAATATAAGTATTTGTTATTGACTGTTCTCGGTGGTTTGTTTTCTGTTTTCTCCCTCCTATGGTTTCTATTTTTACCCTACTCTAACAGTGGATTTTTCATATGGTTTTCACCCATTCAGCCATTGAATAGACTTCAAATTTTGATCAAGTATTTCCCCATAGGACCTCTTCTTCAACTGGAACTGGAGATCCATCAAACCTTTGGTTTGTGAGTTACCATTGATTCTTTTTCTGTTTCTAATTCTGTCTTTGAAAGTTTCTAATTTCTGTTACATACTGTTCTAGCAGATCCGACCGTTGGATCAGCTTGATCTTTGGAGGGAAAGAAACCTGTTTAGAGGACTATTCGGTTTTAATTTCATCTTCATCTGGCTGTTAAATTCTGAGTTATCATAGTTTCTGTATTCTGGTCTGACTGTGATTCTGTCTTGTGTAGTTGTTCAATAATCTGTCCTACTGTTATCGTTCCTCATAAATATCTTGTCAGGCGGGTCCATCAGTGGAATTTTGCTCATCTGCCCATCAAATTCAATTTGATTGAGGTAGTCTGGGGAACCCAGGTCTAGCTAGGATTGGTGGTGTGTTTCAGGACCGTGAGGGTGTCCTTTATCCGTTATTTTTCAGGATCTATTGGTGTGACAAGGTTCCGTAATGGCGAAGTTGAAGGCCAGTTGTCCCATGTGATGGTCATCTAATCATTAAAGGGGTTTCTTCCGTAGACTCTAGTTTTGGTTGGTTCAGGAAACTTGGTGGACATAGCTTGGCAAGAGATGGAGTCATTAACAAAGCACTCTATGTTGGATCATTTTTCTTTTACGCTAATATTTTTGAGAGGCTTTGTTGTTGTTGTCGTAATAATTTTGAGAGGATGGTTCTTTTTGTTGTGGTCTGGGATGGGGTTGGCTCCTTTGTGGGGTCATTGTTGTAAACCATGTGATGTTCTATATGTTTATGTAGTTTACTGCTTTACATATTTCCTGTTTGCCTTCGGAATAGCATCTGTTATTGCTTACCAGAAGGTGAAAAGACAGCTTTTCAATGATCAAAGAAATTAGAGAACCCCAAAAGTATAAAGAGACTAATTTACGTGGTTGTTGTGAAGTGGACATCCTTTAATTAGCTGCCTCTTCAATCTTTCTGTCTCTAGCATATGGGAGGATAGGGATAATCTTGCAGCAGTTGGATCATTAAACGGGATTTGGTCCTGAATACCCAATGAAAAGATGCAGCATAATGTAGATTCAGGAATATATATATATATATGCTTGATGTGTTTCTTCTGTTTTTTTGTTGTGCTGTAAACTCCACTTTCTTTATTCTGTCTCCTGTCATATTTTCCTCAAAGGCATCCATGTCTTCTTTTTGATCTGGTAGCCTTAGAATACTTGGAAGGATGTGGTTCTGGTTCCCTTCCCATGTGCAGTAATTGATTACCTGTTTTATATTTTGAACATCAGGCAGCAGTGCTTCTCAGAAGCATCAACTCGTCGTCCGGCTGATTTATTATCTTCTTTCACAACTATTAAAACTGTCATGAATAACTTATATGATGGTCTTGGAGAAGTTCTTCTCACTCTCCTTAAGAACCCTGATACACGGGAGAGTGTTCTTGAATATCTTGCTGAGGTTATCAAGAAAAACTCATCGAGGGCTCATTTACAGGTGAATGTAATTCACAAGAAAGATGATGACGGTTTGACATGATTTTGATTCCCCTGCTTGTGAGATTCCCTATGGGGGAAATTTGAAGCCATTGTTCTACTTTCAGTCTTAATGTTTATTTGGTCCTACATTTTGGTTACAGGTTGATCCATTATCTTGTGCAAGTTCAGGAATGTTTAATAATCTCAGTGCTGTCATGCTTCGACTCTGTGAGCCTTTCTTAGATGCAAATTTGACCAAAAGGGACAAAATTGATCCAAAGTATGTGTTTCATGGTACACGTTTGGATTTAAGGTGAGTTCTTTTAATTTAATAGGCATCTAGTTATTTATTTACATTTTATTTTTCCCCTTGTTGTCCTTAGTTTAGTACTGATTGTTGGCAATGCAACTTTGTGCTTTATTAGGAGTTTAACAGCTCTTCATGCATCTTCGGAAGAAGTTGCAGCATGGATTGATAAAGATAATCCCTCGGACAAAAAGAGTGATGATGAGAATCGCATATTACAATCTCAAGAAGCCACCAGTTCTGGCAATAATATTCGTGGACCTTCTCTCCTCTCTAATGCCAGACCAATGTCAAGTTGTGGTGGGAAACCTAAATATTCATTCATCTGCGAGTGTTTCTTTATGACTGCTAGGGTTCTCAACTTGGGGATGTTAAAAGCATTTTCTGATTTTAAAAATCTAGTTCAGGTGGGTGAGACATGTAATAGATATTTGTTGGTGCTTCCCCCACCCCCCCTCTCTCTCTCTCTCTCCTAATGTTTTCTGTATGAAATGGGTTTCAGGATTTGTCTAGGTCTGAAGATACTCTGTCCACTTTGAAAACCATGCAAGGACAAACACCCTCTCCACAACTGGAATTGGATATAGCTCGCATTGAGAAAGAAATTGAATCATATACACAGGAGAAGTTATGTTATGAAGCTCAAATACTTCGGGTATGCCCAACTCTTGCAATTCACTTGCCAATGAAAAGACCGACTGATACCCCAATTTGTAAAGTTCAAAGGCTAGGGGTTTAGGTTTACTTGAAACAATTAAAAACAGACTGGGTGCTTCAAAGAATTCTTGATTAGTTTTATGAAGATCAGGCAAGTTGATATTTAATTGGGCTGATCTTTGCAAGGCCAATACTAGATTTAGCATGTGGATCTAGTTTGGCTTTGGGCGATTTGATATTTCCAGACATTGATTCAACGTATATGTATATGACAAAGATGTGGCATTTTCCAAAATTTATGAGGTTTATAAGTTTTAGTTGCATTAGTGTACACCAAAGATCATTGTATTTTGAAAAAAGTGAAAAAACTTTATGTTGAAATTGTAACGACATTTTTATGATTTATACTATTCATTATTGAAATGGTTATGTACTTAGGAGTTGGGACTTTGCAGAGTAGCAAGGGGGAATGTATATGTTAAATGGTGTCTTAGGCCCATTTGTTGTTTCTTATTTATAGCCCCCCATTTTGTCAAAGGGAAAGAGATTTTGTAGAATGTAAAGATAAAGAAGCTACAGCTTAACATAACTACGTCCAATAGCATCCTCAGTTATAATCTCTGAGATCACTAGGGAAGTTCTGCTTATACAATTTTTCTCTTTTTTCCATTTTTCATAATTGCAATTCTTTGAGAGGTTTCTGCTGCTGCTTTAATACTTCGGAAGGAGAGATCCCAGAATGAAGGCAACAGTTTCGTCTAATTTCTCCTTTTGGACATCTCAAGCCGTATCCAACATCGTTTCTGACCTTAATTTTTCTTTGTTTCAAGGATGGAGCACTACTTCAGCGTGCACTATCCTTCTACAGACTAATGGTGGTTTGGCTAGTTGATCTTTTGGGAGGATTTAAAATGCCTTTGCCTTCAAGTTGCCCAATGGAATTCGCATGTATGCCAGAACATTTCGTTGAAGATGCAATGGAGTTGCTTGTTTTTGCTTCTCGGATCCCTAGAGCATTGGATGGGGTTTTGCTGGTAGGCCCAGAATTTTCACTTGCAACCCAAATATGCACATAATCTTTTCCTTCTTTGTGGTTGAAATTCAAGCCACTTTATGAATCTTTCTTCACTTTTGCATTTCATTTTCTTATTTCTTCTGACAGGATGATTTTATGAACTTTATCATCATGTTCATGGGAAGTCCAAATTTTATTAGAAACCCATATCTAAGAGCAAAAATGGTAGAAGTCTTGAATTGTTGGATGCCCAATAGAAGGTAATGGGATATCTCTACTTCCTATTTGGCTGACATTGTCAGTTATTTCCTGAAGTTGAATTATTTGTGTCCGCCTCACTGTTTTCATTTCTTACGCAGTGGTTCATCTGTCACAACTTCCCTTTTTGAAGGGCATTCTCTTTCTCTTGAATATCTTGTCCGGAATCTTCTGAAGCTTTATGTTGACATTGAGTTCACAGGTTCTCACACACAGGTGGTTAATTATCATCTTTTATCATTGCTTTGCTCTGAAGAGTCGATGAAGGCTGTGTTTCTGGAACTCACAACTCACTTGAATTGAAAACCTCTATAATTTCTATTGCAACTCTGTAGGTCATAAGCAGATGATGGTATTCCTGTGTTTCTAGACTTCTCAGTTCTTCCTTAGTTTTCTTATTCTAGTTTGTACTGACCTAGTTTCTTATTCTATTTTGTGCTGTATGTCAGCAAATCCTTACCTTTTTCTTGATTCTTTGAAAATGGTGTGTCATATATCACTGTAATGGATGAGGATATATATCTTTCATGTTGCTGTGGACCAAAGGGCTTGTGTAATCCCTTCAGTCCGAGGCTAAATCTGCATGTTGCACACAATTGGCCAAAGAACACATGTTTATTGTAACAAATAATTACAATTAATGTTAATTTTTTATTTTAGGTAAGCTAACCGGGCTGATGGATTATAAGATGGGCTTAGCTGAGGCATACCTACCCCCTGCCTGTTTAATATGCATCTTCTGCATGTACACATAACCCAATACTCCCCAGTTCAATTTGCACCCACCTTCTTTCCAAACCTTGTTGTAATATAGTATTGATATGCATATATTGGCATACCCTTTGTTTAGAAAGTAAGAAACTTCTCTAGTATATGTGCTGTGCTGTATACTGCTCCAGTTTCTTACCATGCCATGTCAACAGTGTTTACATTAAGATTTGTTGGAAGTTGTCAGGTATAATTGGTTATTCCATACTTGCAGTCTAAGCCATATATGTTATGAACAATTCCGATTTTATGGATTTAACGAACTTCTCCCGTTGCACTATAATTGTCATGGTATTGTTCTAATGACCCTTGCTCTGATATGTTGATGTTTGTGCAGTTCTATGACAAGTTCAACATACGCCACAATATTGCCGAACTTCTTGAATACCTGTGGCAAGTTCCTAGTCATCGAAATGCATGGAGACAGGTAGAGTAATTCTTGTGATTCTATTCTTTTATGAGATTTGTCATTTTAGGCTTCCAAAAGTAAGCATTATGAAACCACTTGTCTGCTGCTTCATTTGTGATCCTATTTAATTAACTGGTTTACATGTACCATTTCAGATAGCTAGGGAAGAGGAAAAGGGGGTTTATTTGAACTTTTTGAACTTCTTGATCAATGATAGCATCTATCTTCTTGATGAAAGTCTTAATAAAATTCTTGAACTCAAAGAGTTGGAAGCTGAGATGGCAAATACCACAGAATGGGAGCAAAGATCCACCCAAGAGAGGCAGGAAAGAACTCGACTGTTTCATTCCCAAGAGAATGTGAGTATTATTTTCGTTAAATGTTTCTTCTTGGTTGCTAGTGGAAATTCTACCTGCATTCTATATATCAAATAAGAATAACATTCTTGGGTTTCCTAGATTATTCGGATTGATATGAAACTGGCAAATGAAGATGTCGGCATGCTGGAATTTACTTCAGAACAGATTACTGTTCCTTTCCTTCTTCCAGAAATGGTGACTTATTTCTTCATTATCATTACAATTTTTTTCTACACGTACCTGTCTTGACCTCTCAGCATTCCTTTAGCCCTTAATGATTTTTCTTCCTCATTCCAGGTTGAAAGAGTGGCTAGCATGTTGAATTACTTTTTGTTACAACTTGTGGGCCCTCAACGGAGAGCTCTTAGTCTTAAAGATCCTGAAAAGTATGAGTTCCGGCCAAAACAATTGCTTAAGCAGGTTAAATCTCTCTCTCTCTCTCTCTCTATATATATATATATATATATGTGCACGCATGCATTGGCATAGAAACTGTTGTGCATTGCTGCTTTATGCAATGGTCCTGTCTGAGAAAACATCAGAAATGGAATAAACATTTGTTGGAATATTATGGATGGTTCTAACGTACTTGACAGATGGACAAATGCAGATGTCTGATAACAGCTACATTGGAAACTTTTTAAGCAGGCAACATATGTGTTATGTTCTTCCTGCAGCCAATCAGCTAGGTGTAACTATAATTATGTTTACTCTTTATGACACTATATATAATATGGTAAAGGGTTCTCTGAACATAAGACTTGTACTACTCACAGAAGCCTGTTTTATTCATTTTGTCAAGGAGAGAAAAAATAATAAAATATACAGCAGGCAAGCTGTTTCCCTTCCTCATTCTCCACCCCATTTCTTTTTGAATGGAAGAAAAGTGGCCCAGTTAGTTTACAGTCTTTTTTCTAGATTGTGTGTGTGTGGGGTTAAAAAATGAATTTGGTTTGATAATTATTGGTTACCCAGTCTAGATATGGATAGCCATATCTGGAAAGAGAAAAAAGAAAAGGTAAAAAAAGGGTCAATGGATTTTGATCAGTCAAATGCTTTTTAATGAATTAGATCTAACTATTGTTCACCATGGAGTTCTACTCAGTTCCTATGAGTAAAGCTATCTAGTGGTTCCACTTCTGCTTTGCATTTTTGTGGCTGTTAGATCATCACAATTTAGTTCTGCTTCCTGGAGCGAATGACATTCACTGTTGCAACTAATAATTCCTGTCTGCACTTTCTATTCAATTATCATGTATAAGAGACATCTACTAATTTAGTGGATGATTTATTGGAAGATTGTCCATATTTACATCCACCTGGCGAGGGGAGACAAGGAAAAGGTTTTCCCAGCTGCTATCTCAAGAGATGGTCGATCATACAATGAGAAGGTACTTAGAAAAGGAAGAGAATCTCAACCCCCCCCCTGCTTTTTATTTTGTCAACCCTCTTCGATAGTGGAGAACTTGCTGGTTTCTTACTCTTTCTATCCTTTGAATAGTATTTTGTTATTTAGTCTGATAGTTTCAAATTTCAAATGCCCCCACAGTTATTTACTGCTGCAGCAGACGTTCTACGAAAAATAGGTGAAGATGGGAGGGTGATACATGAATTTGCTGAGTTAGGTGGAAAGGCAAAAATTGCAGCTTCCGAGGCAATGGACGCTGAAGCTGTACTGGGAGAGATACCCGATGAATTTCTTGATCCAATTCAGGTATGTTTTGCTTAAATACGGAGATTGGATTATGTCCTTTCTTTTCTTGGCGTTGCAGATATGGGAGCATAAGAGGCCACTTCTTTTCCTCAAATAAGTAACCTATGGTGAACCCCTTCTCTATCTTGCAGTATACATTAATGAAGGATCCTGTTATTCTACCTTCTTCAAGAATCACCGTAGATCGACCTGTCATCCAAAGGCATCTTCTGAGTGATACTGTAAATACCTTTTCACATGTTTCACTATGATTTCTCTCTTGCTCGCTCTCCTGTTGGGCTAATTTACTTCACGTTGCATGAATGACAGACTGACCCATTCAATCGTTCCCATCTCACTCAAGATATGCTGATTCCTGATGTTGAACTGAAGGCAAGAATCAAAGAGTTCATCAGGTCACAAGAACTAAAGAAGCATGGGGAAGGTGTAAACATGCAAAGCCCGAAGACAACTATGCAGACTGGGGATGAAAAAATGACTTTGATTGACTAGAAGTGGCAGAACCAAAGGAGGGGCAAGGGAAGTTTGGGAGGAGTTGGCAAAGGGAGCATCTCTCTCCAGAAAATTAAAACATTTTAATTATGTTGATAATGTATACTTTATCAGGAAAAAAATATATATATTCTCCCAATCCCCACTAAATATTGTATTTTGTTTATTTATTTATATAAAGCTTTTCTGGAGGACATTATTCGGGTCAAACCCAAAAAACATGTAAATTTCAAGGAGCAGCTTTGATCTTAAAGGAATTTGGTCTTGGGCAACGTTTCAGAACACACCATTGGAGATTGAATTTGATCTCAAGAACCCTAGAATTGGCCCTCAGATCTCAAAACTTAATGACTCTAGGGTATTTTTTTGGCATGAATCGGATGTATCAAATCATTTGTAGGAATCTTAATCAGTCATTTGCGTATATTTCATTTTGAATAGTCTGATTCACCAATTCAATTCATAGTTTTGAAGCCCTATTTTCTCAACTTGAATAATGATCTGATTGTGAATTACGACATCATCATTCTCACTATGATCAGCAGTTCCACCACCACTGCATTGTGAATGTGGAAGTGGGAATGGCAAGATGGTGGGGGTGGCAATGGTGAAGACACTTCTGAGTTCATGGTGAATCCTGGGTTTCGCTGCCCTGGCAACCACCTTGGCAGACTGGAGAGTTGGAAGGCGACTTGCAGGTTCCCTTCTCGATCACTTTTTATTTGTTACATTTCTCTAATTCTGATTTTCTTAACGGTGCTAAGAATTTGGGCTTGTTTCATATACAAGAGAGACGTAATGTGTGTACGTGGGTGAAGTAACACAATATTGAATGCAATCATGTGAATCATGCACCAAAAGACATACAAGATGGGCAGAGACTTTCCTGAGAGTCACTTGCAGTTTAATGCTTCTCCTATCCCAAATAGTCTCTGATTAAGAATTTGTAATTGGATAATGTGGCATTATTTTCTGATTCATTGGTGGTGTTGGTGACTGCAGGCACTGGTAAGCTGGATTGGAGATCTAGGCATTTCAGACCTTTGTCAATAGAGAGGGTGAATAATTATGAAATCACAAGTGGCTTAACAGATTCCAAGGTTGAAGGAAAAACTCTCTTCTTGGAGAAGAATGTAGTTGCTTTAACCCATTCTTTCGCCACTTTTGTTCTTCCACCTGCTCATTCACCTTCTGTACAACTTATGCGGGGCTGAAGTCAATCAGACCAGTAAAAGGTAATCACCAATAATCTCTGCAGGAGCAATCACCTCCAACAAAATGGTGGAATCGTTTTCGATCTCTGACAACAATTTGCCTTCTATAAACCTTTGAAACACGCTTAAAAAAGTCATGGCAATCCCTGCAAATTCTCAAATTCTTGACTATCCTCAAAGTTGTATCCGAAGAAGTTCTAAGAAGCCCAAAAGCAAGCGCAAGCTTCTCACTGTGATACATTAGAGAATGCTCCTTCTCCTCTTCCTCCACATCATATGAAACCATGTTAGTGTCTGCAACATAGCCTGCCAGCTTCAATTGTTTCTTCATATCTGCCAACATGTTATAAATCTCCTCCAACTCAATCTCCATTCTTTCTGATACTACAAATTCATAAACCATATTGTCAATTTCTATTGAACTACAACCAGGGACTTTCTTGATCCCCTTATGATTCATCATCTGCCTCACTTCTCCCATCTTACTCCATCTTCGATTTTGAGCATACAGATTTGACAGCAAAACATAGTTCTCTGCATTGTAGGGTTCCAATTCAAGAAGCTTGTGGATTGCAAGCTCACCCAACTGGATGTTTCCATGGATTCTGCAAGCACCCAGAAATGCCCTCCAAACAATTGGGTCTGCTTTCAATGGCATGGTTCGGATAAGCTCCCGAGCTTCCTTCAAGAAACCAGCTCGACCAAGTAGATCAACCATGCAACCATAATGCTCAATGCCTGGTCGCAACCCAAAATTCTCCATGCTGGTAAAATATCTTTGGCCTTCGTCAATAAGACCTTGGTGGCAACAAGCACATAAAACAGCTAAGAAAGTAACTCCATCAGGAATAACATTCTCCATGAGCATTTTGGAAAGTGCCTGCAATGCAGCAGACCCTTGCCCATTCATTGCATACCCAGATATCAGAACATTCCAAGTGTAAGTATTCTTCACTCTCATTGCTTCAAAAACCTTTTCAGCCTCATGAACAACTCCACATTTAGCATACATGTCTATAAGAGCAGTACCTACAAACACATTCATTCTGAGTCTGTTCTGTTCTATATAATCATGAATCCACTTCCCCTGATTCAATGCTCCCAAATGAGCACAGGCCGAGAGCACCCCAACCATGGTGACCTCCCCTGGCTGGATATCAGATGCCTGCATCTCTCGAAACACATCAATAGCTTCCCTAAACATTCTATTGTGGGTATAACCTGTTATTAAAGCATTCCAAGAAACTGAATTTCTTTCAGGCATTTCATCAAACAGTCGATGTGCCTCACCAATTGACGAACAAGTCCCATACATGTGGACAAGAGCTGTGTTTGTGTAGACATCCGAGTGGAAACCCATCTGAATTATGTAACCATGTATCGACTTCCCAAACCTCCGGCGGAACAAATGGGCGACAGATTTTAGTACAGCTGGAAACGTGGAGGAATCAGGAAGAAATCCATTCTTATGCATCTGTGTAAAAACTAGAATTGACTGCAGATGCTTGTTGGAGTGAGTATAAGATCTGATCATGAAGCTACAAAGGTCAGAATTAATGGATTCTCGGAACTGCGTGAACAGAAGAGCAGCGGGACCCAACACATTAGAAGAAAAACATATGTCAATGAGCCTCGTTAGTGACAATTCATCGATAGGTAGCTTGTTGATGATGAGTTGACCGAGAAACTGTTTGATGTGGTTACAATCTGCGAGAGATTTCAGCATTGCAAGGCGTGGTTCTCGAGTCATTTGTAATTGAACTACTGCGGAAGTAGAGATTGGGAAGCGTTGGAAGTTACATTTGTGTAGAGAATTGCTTGAGATGTGCAGAAAAAATATGATCGGTTTCAGTGGTCTTGCCATGATTCTCCATTTAAGCTCTGGTCATTGTTAAAGAATTTATGAAAGATTGCTGCTTTCCCTTCATATTTCACTATCTTCTAACAATTTGATTTTTGATTTTTCTTTCTTTTTTTTTTCCTAACTAAGATGATTTTCCCTCCCCACCCTTTTTTTTTTGGGTAGAATTCCCTCCCTACCTTTAACCCTTGGTCAATGTGGAATCAGACAAGGGATTAGTATGTGCACAGGCAATCCCGATATTTGGCCCATTTGGTATCGGTGGAACGGTAGGGCAGAACCTTCTAAACCAAACCAATCTGTGTTGACATTTTATTGGTTTCAGGATGATTGATTCCTAAACATTTGATCAATAGAACAGGAAGAGGTTGTGCTCGCTTCAATTGAACTTCAAGATGCAATGTCATATCTATTTCTTTCTATGCTACTCTGATGTTTTTTGGGGTTTTCATACGATTTCTTTCTTTCTTTCCAATATGAAAGGGTTATTGTTCCGTGCTGCCAGACCTAAATATGCCTTCCACGGCGGAAGCTGCAACCTCTCTAGGGAATCTGATGTTATCAGAGGAACTGGCAAATTGGGATTCACAGCAGGGTTTTTTTTTGAACCGCAGGGAAAGGAGTAATAGTGCTGTATGCAAGGGGATTCTGAACAGGTGGTGCAATGCAGTTGGTGCACTCAAAAGGGCTATCAAACGGCGTGGACTTTCATTAATGTGTTCCACATTGATCTTGTTTTGTTACCATGTTGCAATGAATCAAAACACATCAAGAATCACTTAGATCTAAACGAAGCAATGATATTGAATCAAAAGGACGAAATTATGTGGAATCAAAAGGATGAACTTAAGTAAAATCAAAGAACTTGCAATGGGATGAACACATTATTCGAGCCAAGTCTTAGATGTGCATAATGAAAGAGGCATTAGGGTTGATGTTCCTTTAAGTTTAATGGGAGACACAACCCCAATGAATTTCTCGACTAGTTTGATAGCTTAAAAAAGCATTTTGACATATTAGAAAGGGATAAAGTTTGCGGATCCTTCTCTCCAGTGATAAGAGTGTCAACATTTGAGAATACGTGTTCAACCCCTCCCAACCCTTGAAGGAGGTGATGGAAAACCGTCTGTGTTCCAGAGGATTTTTTTTTCCAAAATTTGCTACTACCTACTTAGCACCAGCAGGGGTAGCGCCCGCTGCGTTGATAGTGTTTCATTTTCTCTTCTTTCCCTCTAAAAATAGGTCATTATGCCCTAACCAGTGCAACGTGGCTGCAGTGCCAACCACCAAGGCACCAACTGTAACAAGATGACCACATCCTTGGTCTTTCGGTCTCTACTTTTACCCAAAAAAAGAAAAAATCCCTATGTCCCTACTCACTACTGCTCAGAAAATAGTGTCGCCAACGATACCAAAATGACAACATCATGGCTAGGTTTTCCATCTCTATTGCGTACGTCATAATCTACGCATATAAATATCTAATAGTGACAGCAGAATGTCCACATTATGACAACAAGAACAACGAGAGACTTAGACATTATCTATATAATAAGGAAGAGAAAAGGGAGTCTACTCGGGAACGCTCCTTCCCTTTCCTATCCTTATTACTCTCTCGTCGCAATTAACAGAGTAAATCCCCAGAGGAGTGGCACCTGAGAACACAAGTGGCTGTGCAATTCCTAGAGAATTGAGTGGCTCATGCACTCTCCACTTGTGTTCTCAGGTCACCCCTTTGGGGCACTTCTGTTTCACATTCACATTGCGCTGTGCCGAAGTTCTTCACTGACTGACTTACTGACCCTTGTATCGTTTCCTTGAATATTCATATCCAGGATTAACTTTGGCATCTACTTGTATTGTGCAGGTAACGAAGTTCCCATGATTGCATTGAGGTTCACTTTGCTGGTCATCATGGTAGTTAGTTCGTCCACCAAATCTGGTCACTGTTTATGAACGATCTCGCCGTCTTGTTCCAGTGGTGTTTTCATTCAATGGCATGGCAGAATGCAAGTTTTCTCAACAGCTTTCATTCCTTGAGAAGGCCAGAACATTCCTTGTATTGATTTTTGGAGTCTGATATGCAGTATTACCAGATACAGATGTACAAAACATTATTTAGATTTATAATGTATTCTGCTTCCAGATTCATATTTCTATTATGTTTGTTCATGCATCCTCCCATAATTAAAATATAAATTTACATAAATGAAGAAACAAGATGGTAGTCCTCATATTCTTTTAATAGAATGAAGATTGCAAAGAAGAAACGGACTTATGCCCGGAAAATATAAATATGGATTAGCAAAGAAACTCATTCAACAATAGTAACTGCAAGGCATTCCAAAGTATATTCCACAAAGGAGTCTTAGTAAGACACTTGGGTCCTCTTCAAAGCTTAGGCATTGCCCTGCCTGCCTTGCGCTTGGCATATTCATGTGCAATGCTAATTGAACTCTTACCATGTCGCAGAGAGAACTCTGCCTGTAGGATCTGGGCTTCTTCCGGTGTCAAGTCACTGTGACAGCCCTGCGAGTGTGATAGGAACTATGTGGTCAGCATTAGGAGACTAAAAACCAGGCACATGACTGTAGAAATACTAGAATACTACTGCAATTGTTAATTAGTACTTGTAACACACAAACCAATTTGAATGAAACACAATTCACCAAAATATAACTCAACTGCCTCAAGAGAATGTTGCATGTTATTTAAAAAACATACAACGTGAAATAAATAGGACGAGAGTGCCAGTTATCTTTGTCCTGTTGCTGCCAGATCTCAGGATCGAATCCTGCCATCACCTTGAATTTGTGTGCTCCCCACCACACCATGGCACTAGTAGATTAGGTCAATTTTGATTGAAAAAAAAAGGAAAGGAGAGAGGGATAAATGATGGTATAAATCAGGTAGGCTTGCCAATAGCAAAAGTTCACGTACATAAACAGAATGCTAATGAAATCCTCATAGTTTTCAGAGTTTCTATGATTTTTTCTCCCCTGCTTTTTTCCAGTGGCATATCTAACCTTCAGTTACATGGGTGTCAATTGAGAAACTCTGATCTGTTCTTCCTCGTATGGGGGTTTGGCATGTTCAAATCATAGTAGTCGATTTTATTGTTATTTCCTCTAGAGTGAAACACTTGATAGGGTTTCTAGCCTGATCAATATTATAACTGCTTGTAGGATATTCTGATAAAAGGTAATTTACAGTCTCTACATATTCTTTGCTGATTATGGGGCCCATAACTTTGGGCAAGACATATTTACCCAAAAAAAAAAAAAAACTTTAGGCAAGACATCTAAACTTTATTCTCTCCCCCAGCATTATTACCATTTTTTATTCTATATAAGTTCAATATGCTGTCAAAAGCTCCTCCAGGCTCCAGCACAATAAAAAATGTCCACAAGGCACCAGAGAACCATTAGTATTGAGTCATAAATCTCTTTCTATTATTTATGTTTAGCTACACGTTCTACCAAACCAAGGTGACATGATTTGGTCATTACCAGGCGAGAAGTTTTATCACAAACAGCATGGTGCATGAGAATGCCTGCTGCAACTGAAACATTGAAAGAGTCCACCATGCCTTTCATAGGAATACAACAGTGCAAATCAGACAATTGCAGAGCTTCATCACTTAT
Source organism: Macadamia integrifolia (assembly GCF_013358625.1). Taxonomy (NCBI): domain Eukaryota; kingdom Viridiplantae; phylum Streptophyta; class Magnoliopsida; order Proteales; family Proteaceae; genus Macadamia; species Macadamia integrifolia. The sequence goes on from NC_056566.1 coordinate 2,647,074, forward strand.
GCCTCTGCAATCAGAGACCTGTCATATAAGTTATGCATACAAAACCAAGAATAATATCATAAATTTTATTAGCCAAAATTTCTCAAATCACTTCACAGAAATTGTAACACAAAATTTTCATCCAAGGAACACATTTGAAACCGAGTTCAAGGACAAGAGGCTAATAGGCATGCATGAGAATGCTCACCTACTTTCATTTCCGACAACTATTGCAGTTGGGCATGACCAATCCATGTTGTAAATAGAAACCTAGAAATTTAAGAAAGAAGATTGATTCAGCTATCAATCATGATGATTAAAGAACCAATGGACCTTTTCACAGTCAGTGCAACAAAAAAATATATATACTACAGCCACCATAAGAATTAAGTTCTAAACATACAGCCGGAATGCAACAAAAAAAAATTATACTACACCTACTATAAAAACTAAGCTCTAAAACGAACATGCAGAAAAAGAGAGTGGGCTCAGAAAATATTGGCATAAAGGCACCAGCAGTACATCTCACATAAGATCTCCATAGGAGGTGACAACCTATAAACAGTCGACAATTACTATGAACACTTAAGAACATTTTAACTACAGGTTCTGCACTCTTCCTAGTTCCATAGTGTTTCTTTTTTTTTTTTTTGAAAGTTCTACGGTGTTTTCCAAAGGACTAAAATGCTAATAATGACCACACACAAAAAAAAAAGATGTTGTTGACACCATTTTCAAGATACAGAACAAAATATTTGATGATTTGGTAAGGAAAACCCTTTATTTGGAAGTTTTGATGGAAGCACATTGGACTTATTTATTTTCATGCACATATCTATCTGTTAATACATGTATGCAATCCACCCCTCTGAACATCAGACATATGCACATACACCAAGGGTGGGGGAGAAGAAACTCCAAAGGTGACCAGGGATAAAGTTGACCAATTACCGCATCAGTTCCCATATGTGTTGTGGCAATTCGATAACCTCGTGACTTTAAAACCTTGAAGCATTCTTGGATGGAGTCCCAAAGTTCAATGTCCAACCACTTCTCAGCACCCATACTAACATGGCGATTATCCCTGTACCTGTAACAAGGATGGAAGAAGTTAGAACCTAGAATGAAACTAAAGAAAAAGAAAATCATGAAAAAAATTCGAAAGCTCAAGATCTCCTTGAAAGAGAATATAGTACAAATTCAGGAAAAGAACTCTCTCAAAGTTTATTCATTAAGGAAAAGGGAACCAGGATTCCTATGTTACAAAACAAGTCCACTCCTCATAGGCCAACAGAAGTGCAGTAACACAGTAAAAGGGTAATCCGATGTCACTACACCTCAAAACACTGGGAAAATGGTAGACTTAATATCTGCCACCACAAAATCTGATTGTCTTTCTTCTTCCTTCCTTTATTTATTTATTTATTTTTTTTTTTTTTGGGGGGGGGGTGGGTGGGGGGGTTGTGTAAGAGATTGTCTTTTAAAGTTCTAACATTATGTTCCTTCCACATTGTCCAACAGAAAGGAAAAGGCATCAGCCACCACAAAATACCAGCCCCTTTGGCTAAGAGCATGGATCAGGCAAGAATGTCCTATAGTTGCTAGGTGTACCCGAGAAACACCTAAATGCACCAAGATTAGTAAATAAGTAACCAACTTCAAGTTCTGCCATCAAATGGGAAAAAAAATGCGCATACAAAAGCCTCCATAATGAGATGATCCACTGTCAAAATCTTATTCTCATGTGCTGTCTATAGGATGAACGAGACCATTGAAGGGACTTTGGTTTCCATATAAAGCTACAGGAAGAGGAAAAATTACTCTACCAAACAGTAAGAAGAAAAGGCAATCTGAGAAGATTTCCTTAACGCGAGATATCCAACCCTGTGTCCCAACTGGCCAACTGAACCTTCATTTTATGCAATTGGCAAGGCCATCACCAAACACTCATACAAGAGAAAATCTCGGAATCCATATATAACATCTCCTCAAATCTATATATAGCTGCTTGACTAGTCCCTCCTAGTCAAAAGAGCCCACACCACAATGAAAAGGACTGTCAAGTGGGGCTTCCTCAATACACATATCCATCCAAAATCTTACCTAATCTTCTCCCCCTGCTCAAAGGCTAAACCAAATTCCTCCCTTTAAATCCTCTGGGTTAAAACCCGTTGATGGCTTTCTCAATGGATTTCTCTTTTTCAAAAAGTTGACATCTAGTACCTATGGAAGTTTTGTGTGAGAAGGCCATGGGTTTCTGTCGTTAGCCTGGAGCAAGCGGATCCTACATTTATGTTGCCATGAAATCTCTCCCTCACCCTCTAAACAGATTGAAAAGATGACCTAGCTCTTCCTTCACATCAATGGATAGCCAAAAGCTTCCTAAATTCATTTTCCTGAATCACACATTTCAAAGCCCAAAACAAAGAGAATTCCAGGACCCTTCCAAATCTACAGAACTCTCTTCTTTAGTTGTGGAACTTATGAATAATGGTCCTCTAGTTGTGTCAATAGTTCATCTAAGAAAAGTGGCGAGTACAGAACAAGTTACAAATTTAATTTTAAAAAAATGGAGAAAATTAGAACACAACATAAGAAAATCAACAATAATCAACAAGGTTTTCACCTCATATCTCGTTGCACCTTTTTGAGCTGTCACAGGAGACCACATGGACCGATTGAATCCCAAGCGCATCAGCCGAGCGGAATGCAGCTGATACATTCCCAAAATCAGATAGACCTTCAACAACCAAGCAAACGGAGTAGCTTCTGTACTTCACAACATTCCAAATCCTCTCCTTTCTCACATCCATTATATACGCATCAAGTGCTTCCAGAACCTCACGACTGGTCAGAAATGTACCTCCCGATTTGAACATATCGAGATACGGAAACCACCGGCCCTTGCGAGTAGAATCCTCCCCGTCTTCAATTCCAGACCTCCGTTTCATCTTCATTAACCTCGCAACATCTTCTCTGTTTACAAGCAACTCCTCCACATTGTCTTTACCCCAGTCATCCAAAGGTTCCAGAATAGAACAGCTTGAAGCGTTTTCATTCAAACCATCGGCAACTGCAGCTTGAACGCTACGGTAAGATCTCGATGAAGCTCTGTTCAGTTCACGCCCTAATCCTGCATGTATTGAATGGAAAAAACTGAATGAAAGGATCAACAAGGAAGAAGATGACCAGAAATATACGAACTTACCTCGATTCCGACAGATTAGAGTTGTTAACGATAACTTAGATGGATTATTACTACCAGAGAATGAATGGAGATTCCGAATAGTAATCAAAGAGCTCTTTTGCAGGTTCCTTCGTATTCTAAAATCTTGAAAGGAAAAGGATAAACGAAGAAGATTTTTGCAGGCGCTCATCGTATAGAGACTAAAGAGACTGAAGATTGATCTGAGCGATTATTAGGGACTGGGGAGGCGGTGTTGTGGATACCGTTTAATTCAAGTTGTCCAGAAGAGGGAAAAAGTGATTGCTTACGTCATTGATGGATAGATCGACGGTGTTGGTATGGAGCTTGCGAATTAATTAACAGTGTAGCTCGCGAGGGATCAAACATGGCTGATCTATGCCGTCCAATTTAGAAGGTAAAGAAAACAAGCTCCACACCATTGCAGCAGAGCCAAAACCTTAACCTTAAACCCTAAATCCGGAGGCAGAAAACAAAGAAGATTTGGTAATTGGTGCCCATGGAGATGGGAATGGATTCTCCAAAACCGGAAAGCCACGAAAATCTCTTCCGAGCCGCTGAGAAATGGGACTATTTGATATTTAAGTCCCTTTCTCAAGAACAGTTTCAGAGAGCTCTTATCGTTGAGGAAGGATGACGGTTGATCCCTTCTTCGAGTCCTGTGACATCTGCTCACTCCTAGGTCAGCACCTGAAAGCACTTTCTGGTATTCATTTTTGGTTCCCATTTAGGGTAGAGAGGATTCGAAAGATACATTGATCTCTCTCTCTCTCTCTCTCTCTCTGGGTTGCAGGCTTCTTTTTCTTGCTCAATTATCACAGAAGAAAGGTTAGTATTTGTGAAATCTTCCTTCAAATTATAGTACGGATGGAAGAGAATGGGCTCTGCTTCGTTCTGCAACTAGCAATGGCCTTGCAGAAGTGGAGATTTTACTGAGCAGAGGTAAGGCATTTCACAATATTTTCTTCGATTTGAAACTTTCTTTGCAAATTTCTAGAGCCCATCTTAGTTTGCTATCATAAAAGATCAAAACCAAAGAACTCTGATTGCTTACAATTTTTGGTTGTTTAAGCAATCTAGTTAGTCTTGAAGATATGTGGGCAGTCGCATCATTCCTTGCCCAACCGTCTCACTTGCTGAAACCCAACACATCACCCACTTCCTCTCCACTCACCCTCAAGTGCATCTCCTTGACTTCCATATCCTCCCCTCTGATGAGCCCATGACTGCCAACTCCACTACTACTGATCCTTTCTTCCTCCAATTCGAAGCCATTCAGCGCTCAGCCCACCTCCTCCTTCCTGTCCTCTCTTCACTATCTCCTCCTCTTTCTTCCCTTGTCACTGATACAATGTCAGCCTCCACATTGCTCCTGTGACCACTTATCTCTGCCTTCCCAACTACATCCTCTTCACCTCCTCCGCTAAAATGCTTGCACTATTCTCCCACTTCCCCACTGTTGCCCACAAAGGGATCCCAATTTCAACATCCCTGGTTTGGCTCCCTTATCAAAATCTTGGCTTGCTCCTCCTGTCTTTGAACTAACCCATGTTTTTACAAGACTTATGGTTTCAAATGTTTGATGGCTCATCAAGGTCAATGGGATTCTAATGAACACCTTTCAGGCATGGGAGCCAGAGACGTTTGCGGCACTCAACGAAGGCAAAGTCTTAAATGGGCTCCCACCAGTGCTTGCAGTTGGTCCATTGGAACCATATGAGTATGGGCAAGGACCTTGGCTTTCATGGGTAGACGCCCAACCTTCATGGTCAGTGATGTATGTAAGCTTCGGGAGAAGAACGGTTTTATCCAAGGATCAAAATCAGAGAGTTGGGTGGTGGTTTGGAGAAGAGCGGGTGCAGGTTCTTGTGGGTATTGAAGGGGTAGAATGTAGACTAAGAGGACGATGTGGAGATTGAAGACTTGGCGGGCCATGATTTTCTGAAGAGAGTTGAGAACAGAAAACTGGCTGTGAAGGATTGGGTAGATCAGTTGGTGATTCTTGAGCATGTAGACGTTGGTGGATTCGTCAGTCACTGTGGATTCGAACTCAGCGACTGAAGCGGCGTGGCATGGAGTGCCGGTCTTGGCTTGGCCACAGCATGGTGACCAAAAGCTTAATGCTTCCGTGGCGGAGAGTAATGGGTTGGGGTCTTGGGAGGAGAGTTGGGAATGGGGTGGTGAGGAGGTGAAGGGGGAAGAGATTGTAAAGCGAATTAGGGAATGAGGAAATGATTCAGCCCGTTTGATAATGTTTTGTTTCAGCCGTTTCTATGTTATTCTGTTTCAAGAAACAGAGAAACGGGAACAAAAGCGTTTGGTAACCGTGTTTCATTTCACCTATTTCTAAGAATAGAAATAGAAATTTATAATAATTTATGGTTCAAGAAACGGTTGTGACGAAACGACTAGGACTAGTTTCGCCGTTTCCAGAAACAACATTTCACCTTAAAAAATAACCCCATGCCTGACGAAATACCCTCCGCTTAGCCGCCACTATAACTACGGGGCAACGATTGGATGAATGAAATATATTAAAGGAGCAGAAGACTGGCAAGAAGGCAGGATACAAGCCAAATTAGCGAGAAACTAAAGGCACAACACACCCTCCTTAGATGGGACAAGAAAAGAAAATACAAGGACCAACAGGTCGCACCTCAAATTAAGTTTTCCATTCCTTTGAGCAAAGGTAGTACGGGGCAAATCTTATACGGTGGCTCCGACCAGTATAAATGACACAGCCATTTGATTCATCTTGCGCTTTCTCATTATCGTCAATATGTTGGGTCGCCTCCTCAAAGACTTGGGTGTCTTCCCAATGAAGCTTTTCTTTTTCTTGGTCTTTTTTTTTTTTTTGTTCTTTTTTCCCTTTCCTTCCTTCTTATTTTAAAGGAGATGATGTTTTGGTCAACAAGTGGCATATAAGATCACATTATTGCTCCTCACTACCATAATAGAATTGGCAGTGACGAAATGAATAGCATGGTTATTTTATATTAGGAGAGAGATAAAGAGATTGCAAATATACCCTCCCCAGTCAATTTATGGTACTTGTTACCAAAAAAAAAAATCAATTTATGGTACCCTTTATGACAAATTTAAAATGGAAACGAATTGCATAGGGAACCAGTAGTTGTTAACCTCTTATATTATGGGAATGTGGAATGTATGTACCAAAAATAAATGAAAAACAAAGAAGACGACGACAATAAGGCCACCCTTCCACATGGTTTATGTTGACTTGCCTTCTAGTTGGAAGCAGAGTTTCAAAATGGACCATCTATCAAATAAATTGTAGCTGTATATCACAAGATGTATTTGTATTGAATTCACAGTATTATAGTAATTCTTCTTCTTGAATCAAGAATAGATGGGATAAGAGTCGAGTCGTATTAGAATGACACTATCCTTAAGGTTTTTAAATGTTCCTAATTTTACATACAGAGTTGACCATGTGTTTATACCTCTAATATAAAACTACTCCCAAATTATATAAGATGTACCTCGAAACGTGATTACACAGTGAAATCCCTTGCAAATAATGAGACTTATTAGTCTAATTAATCATGAACCTAGTAGTTAGTGTTCGTTTAAATTGACGGGTGGTTGTCCAAAAAAAAAAATGTTTGTTTAAATTGACAGGTAGTTCTCCTCCTTGGTGATGGTTAGCTCTCCACATGAAGGGTAGATATGAATGTTAAAATATAATTTTATATAAACCCTCTTCTCTTAAAACTATGTCTCTCACATGGGGAGTTTCATTCTACCGGCGATGGCAAGCGGTGGCAGCTGCAAGGAGAACCACCCTCACGTAGCTCTCCTTCCAAGCGCTGGAATGGGTCATCTCACACCCTTCCTTCGTCTAGCTGCAACGATGGCTGCCCGTGGTTGTACAGTGACTCTCATCACTCCTCATCCAACCGTCTCCCTTGCTGAATCCCAACACATCACCCACTTCCTCTTCACTCACCCTCATGTCCACCGCCTTGATTTCCATATCCTCCCCATTGATGAACCCATTACTGCCAACTCCACTAATACTGACCCTTTCTTCCTCCAATTTGAAGCCATTCAACGCTCAGCCCACCTTCTCCCTCCTCTCCTCTCTTCATTGTCTCCTCCTCTTTCTTCCCTTGTCACGGACATAATGTTAGCCTCTACGATTGCTCCCCTGGCCACTTATCTCTGCCTTCCCAATTACATCTTCTTCACCTCCTCGGCTAAAATGCTTTCACTCTTCGCCCACTTCCCCACTGTTGTCCACAAAGGGGTTTCTGATGATCTCGATACCAATTTCATCATCCCTGGTTTAGCTCCCTTACCAAAATCTTGGCTTCCTCCGCCTCTCTTTGACTTGACTCATATTTTTACTAGACTTCTGGTTTCAAATGGTCGAGGGCTCATCAAGGCCACAGGGATTTTAACAAACACCTTTCAATCATTGGAGGCAGAGACCCTAGCGGCACTCAATGACGGCAAAGTCTTAAGCGGGCTCCCACCGGTGCTTGCAATCGGTCCATTGGAACCATATGAGTATGGACAAGGACCTTGGCTTTCATGGCTGGACGCCCAACCTGCAGGGTCTGTGGTGTATGTAAGCTTCGGGAGCAGAACGGCTTTATCCAAGGAACAAATCAGGGAGTTGGGTGATGGTTTGGGGAAGAGTGGGTGCAGGTTCTTGTGGGTATTGAAGGGGAAGAAAGTGGATCAAGAGGACGACGTGGAGATTGAAGATTTGGTGGGTCATGATTTTTTGAAGAGAGTTGAGAACAGAGGACTGGTTGTGAAGGATTGGGTAGATCAGTGGGTGATTCTTGAGCATGTAGCCATTGGTGGATTCGTCAGTCACTGTGGATGGAACTCAGTGACTGAAGCGGCGTGGCAGGGAGTCCCGGTCCTGGCTTGGCCACAGCATGGTGACCAAAAGCTTAATGCTACTGTGGTGGAGAGTATTGGGTTGGGGTCTTGGGAGGAGAGTTGGGGATGGGGTGGTGAGGAGTTGAAGGGGGAAGAGATTGGGAAGCAAATTAGGGAGCTCATGGGGAACGAGGAAATGAAGAAGAAAGCAACCCAGGTTCGAGAAGAAGCTAGGAAAGCTACTGGGAAAGGTGGGAGCTCTGAAAGGGCACTAATGGAAGTCACAAAGACAAGTAGGAAAATGGCCTTATGAAAAATACGCTTCCACAAGATCAATGGGCGATAGTGGGCATGTCAAGACTCAAGATTCAAACCTACAACCAGCTGATTCAAGTGGTGATGGGTTGAGGGCATTTTTACCACTGCTATCAACCCAATTGGTATTTTTTTCTTTAATATCTAATGTTTTTTTCTCTATCAAATTTAATGTTTTTAATGAACGGAATCATGTGATATTTTTGGAGATTGGAACTTCTTATAATTTTTTCCAATTTCTTTACTCATGCATATCCATAGATTTTGGCGGAATTAGGAAGCACTTTTAGAATACGATCCAAACATCAGTTATGATTTACTAAGGCAATCATTGTAAATTGTTATAAGGGAAATTTACCATGCCACCTGCTGGAGAATGCCACAATGATAAGACTATCCCCTCTGTTTCACCAAATTATTCTCAGACCCTCTATCGTCAGTCATTGTTAAGTAATGCAATGAAATGACGTTTTTACTCTTATGAATAAAACACTTATAAGTTACCCATTTTCATTATTTCAAAAATATCCCTCTTTATTATTCTACCATTTCATTATCCTTATTTTTCTCCTTCTCTCCGTACCGCGAAGGGTGAGTTGCAGCCGCTAGTTCCGTCGTCAGTGGCTATGGACCACTTATCAATGGAGAAAGCTTAGGAAGACTGAGGATAGGGTTCGAGAGCTCCAACCCAAGTGAGACTTCGTAAGCTAATTGAAGCCGAAGAATCTGCAAACTCAGCTGCTCCATTGGTTGATAGAGCAACTCCCGATAACCTTACCCTCTCAAGGCTCAAGCTGAATCCAATCTGCTTATTCTGTATTCACAGGTTCACAATCCATATATAACCTCTTACCCTACTTACTTGATTCTCGAGATTCAAACATCAGAAGCAACAACAATAGCGAAGAACTGAAAATGAGTTCGAAGATCAGAGCTTGGATTGTGGCTGCAAGCGTTGGGGCTGTCGAAGCATTCAAGGATCAAGGGTTTTGTAGATGGAATTACGCCTTGAGATCCCTCCATCAACACGCCAAGAACAATTTCAGATCTCTTTCTCAAGCTAAAAGACTTCCCTCTTCCTCTTCATCAATGGCGATGACTAAGAAATTGATTCTCAGCGATGAAAAGATGGATCAATCCGAAGAATCTCTCAGAAAAGTTATGTACTTGAGCTGCTGGGGTCCCAATTGAGAGCTCCAAATCTTTATATTGCTCAAGACGCGTATTACTCCCAAAAGACCATACTTCATTAGTTCCCATATCATTTGTTTTTTTTTTATTCCATTTTTGCTGTGCTCGACTTCTAGAATCAATTCCAAGTCTAGTAATCGCATCATCAAACATAATCTCCTAATTAGATAAAGGGTTTCATTAATGGAACAGAAAAATTACATGCCCCTTATACTTCTTGTCACGGGATCTTTCATCTAACCAGAAACTAGCATTTACAGAAACTTTTAGAGAGAGAGAGAGAGAGAGAGAGAGAGAGAGAGAGAGAGAGAATTCTAGACTTCTGGTATTTCTGAATATGAAGGAGAGGCTAGAGCTAATAATAGCTGTTGCCACCTGCTGAGAAGAAACGCAATGGTCGCCACAAGGTCCTACTGGTCGCTGCTTGTCATCGATACCGCCACCGTTGCTCTGAATGATCGTTGGTGGTCTAAATCCCATGATTTGGAAGAACGATAAATTAGGTCTTGGAATGGATTAGTAACTTAATACAAGGGTATTTTAGGTATTTCATATTTAATAAGGGTATTTTGGTATTTAAAATAAAATATAATTGCTAACATCAACATATAAGGTATATTTCTTAACAGTGACTAACGGTAGGGGGTCTAAGAATTATTTGGTGAAACAGAGAGAGTGATCTTTTCATTGTGGCATTCTCCAGGGGGTGGCGTGGTAAATTTTCCTTGTTATAATCAGGCAATCAGTCCAAAGTAAAGAGCCAGGAAAAGTAGCCTTTGCCCAAAAATAGTAATAGAGCAAGAGATAGTTGGGTACAAGAGTGCATAAGTTTATCGCACCACCCAATGAAATAAAAAATCCATGTTGATAGACTTTGCATGCACTCTTATTAGCCTCACACTAGTCAAAGGCCATGCTGTTAGGTAGCGATCTCTTGCCTCACTAATAATAAGGGGAAGGATTTTTTGAACATAAGGAATTTCCTTCGTCATCTCACTATAAATTATTTTTTTTAAGATAAAATATAATAAAAATATGTGAAAAAAAGCTGCCTGGTTGTGTGGTCCTTGCGCCTAGACATAGGGATGCATGAATTATCACCCTCCCCCTATGAAAACAAATGTCGATGTCTCTACACGCATTTTCATTGGCCTTGTACTTGTGCAAACTCATGTGATCAGGCGATGATGTCTACACCAGCTTAGATTATTTGCTACCCCAACCACATAACAAATTTTAGCTCCGCACCATTCTACACTAGCTTAGATTATTTGCTGCTCCAACCAAAAACAAATTTGATTTTTATAATACAATTTAGTCATTTATATGGTGCAAATATTAGTTAATAAAATTAACATGTAAACGAATGAGAAGGGTTGGAATAAACCTATCATCCTTACCCTGTCTGCCCTTAACTCTCCAAACAACCTGGTTTCATTTTCTTCACTGCTTTGGGGTTTGGCCAGTCTAAGGGTGCCAATCAAAACAGGTTCTCCAAAACCAACACGTGCCTGGATCCTGGCCCGATCTGTTCCGGCCCTGCCAGTGTTGATTATCATCCGACCATTCGTTGGTTATCTTAATATTAACCTATGACCTGTCCCCTCCCTTCCCTCTGTAATTCTATCTTTGAGTGCTAGGAGAGACACAGAGAGTGAAGCCAACCATGGCTTCGTCGTCATTTTTGTCTCTCAGCGACCCTCGACTCCTCATTTCCCCCACTGTTTCAGGCGCTGGAAAATCCGAAAACCCTCAAAAGAAGTTAAAATTTGTGTTTGGTGGGAGACCCTCTTGGAATTTTACCTGCAATCGCTCTCTTTCTTCTTCTTCTCCTTTGTCTTCCTCACCATTTCAAGTTCTTCAGAAATCTGTTCCATTGGCTGCTTCAGTTGCGATTCTTCTCTGGTCAAACCCAGGTAAATCCCCTAGCTTCATAAATATGTTCCTTTGGTATATGGGTTTTGTGTATGATTCTTTTGATTTTGTTTTATGCAGCAAATGCCGGATTTCTGTCGGGGTTCCCTGGGATAGAATCAGTCCCTGGTCCTGAACTACCTCAGATTGATTTCCTCAATCGATTTAATGGTTCAATCTCACCCCTTACCTTTCAACTTCCACCTTTCACCTTCCTTCTATGTTGTTGAAAGATTAGGTTTACAGAGAAAATACCTTTGTTCTTGCAGAAGAAAATCAGAAGAAATATGCAGAATTTGATGCAAGATTCAAGTCATCCCCACTCCTTGAGAAGCTATTGGAGAAATCCAAGTTGAATAAAGAGAAGTAATTTTGTTATGATCATACACACAGATTTTCTGGTCTTCAGATTATTTAGGAGAAGAGAAATATTATAGGGTAGAATCTGGATTGAAGAATTCATGTTGGTTGAGCTAAGATTTTTTGTGTTTTTTTTCTCTTTCTTATAATGTTCCAGGAATAAGCTAGAGATCCAAGACAAGTATTGCTTGCGTGGTGCAGAGTGGGGAGTGGGAGATTGCTCCACAGAGGGTATGACACAGGAGGAGAAAGATAACTTCATTGCTATGTTGAAGGAGAAAACTGGAGCCAAATGAATGAAATCTAATGTTCAGAGTTTCCAGCCTCTGCAATTGCAGAGATGATTCAACTATTTTGATCCTTGATAAAGAACAAAAGAGGGATGGACCCATGCATGATTGTAGGTTACAAACTGCAGAGTTACAACATTTAAGTAGGATGAAAAATTTGTGTTTAATGGTAAAATATTTATAAATAAATTGTCTTACATATGGATGTCAATTTGGTGTATACCTTGGATGCTCACTGCAACATTGCAGCGGTTACGGTGGAGATGTATTGTCCCGTGCAGGGTGAGACTGATTGGGATTTTGAGGCCCGAGGTCGGATTGGGTGGGGTCTGAGTTGAGGCCTTGGGTTGAGCAGCTTGAGCCCGGCCCATCCTAACCCAAGGGCCTGATGATTTGTAATATGTGTATTAAATATTAAATAAAATATAAATATATATTATATACACGATTCATTCCTTCTCACATTCTTTGTTTTCTGATAACTGACATACATCACTTATTTTATTCTTTGTTTTATAATCACCGATATCACCACCCACTCATTATTAATAATATTATATTATATCAATTGTAAGAAAAATAAACCTAAAATGCAGTGTGACATCTACGCCAAGGTATAATGAAGGGTGAAATGACCTCCCCACTCTCATGAAAGGTATAATCCCACCATTATTGATATTTCAACATAGTCCCAACTAGGGGTATCAATTCTAAGCCCGCACCGATAGGTCGATCAAGTCTGACATGTTTACAGCCCGACTTGGACCGGCCTGATTATAACGGGCATTCATGGTGCAAGTAGCTAGCCCGTTGGGTGCTCGATCGAATCGACACGTTTATATGCCCGGCTTAAACCAATTCGTTGTAGCCCAACCCAGCCCGACCCCCTTTAATATTACATAAAATTTATATTTTGCCACTACTAGTAAGAAATAAATTAAGCTTTCTTACTCTTTGCTTTGTAATAGGATTTGATTTAATTAAGCTTTATTTTGCAAGTTGTAAAGGTCATAGTCCCTTATTTTTCTTTGTAAGAACAACCATAATCTTATATAATTTCTCTTTTTTTGTTAAAGATTTGCTTCTCATATATCTAGGCATTCAACCAACTTAAAAGGAATTTTATGGTAGGCACGTTTAAAGCCCGTTTAGAGTCCATTTAGACTTAAATAGGTCTATAGCCTAGTTAAGAACCAGTTAAGACTCATTTAAAGAAGTTCGATCAAAGCTCAACACCGACCGGCCCGATTATAAACCATACCATGTCCCCCAAAGCTATGCCCGTTTACTTAAATGGGCGGTGCAAGACTTTCAAGTGGTCAAGCTTGATTAAGCCCGACCAAGACCGGCCCAGCCTGACCGATTGACACCCCTAGTCCCAACAGAGGGCCCCTCACCCTATATATATATTATTATTTTTTTAAGAACTCACTATAGTTAATTGATGCCAATAACTCAGTACTTGTGGGTGGGGGAGGAAACAGGGGCCCAGAGCAGACCATGGTCCAAAGACTGGCATAACATTGCCTTGCATGGTTTCACGGGATCCCCACAAGATTGTGATTGGAGCGATTGGGCCGCCCAATCCAGCATTCCTTTCATAGTGAGTGGGTTGCACGTCCGTGATGCCCGAGGATGATACCTTGGACTGTCACAACTGACAATAATCCAAGCTACAGATAATAGTTCACCAATTCTTAACAAAGAAAAAAAAAAAAAGATAATAGTTTGCCAATAGCCAATAGGTACAACCCGTACCTCAGTTAGCTTTAAGTTAAGAGAGAGAGAGAGAGTTTTAATGTTGGGTGGGGGGAGGTGGAGAAGGGGCTTTGCATCCTCTGTTTTCAGAAGATAAAAGGGGTTGGAGGATTGGATTTGCACGTTGGTAGGGCTGAAACTTACAAGAATTTGAGTGGTAGGGTTGTGACCAGACAAAATTGGCTTCACATGGTGATGGCTAAAGGGCATCCCATCCATCTATATTTTAAGGGAGTATGTTTTCTATTCGGAAACACGCTTTTATTTCTAGACATAAAGGGTGCGAAATGACCACCGTGCCCTTCCTAGTTGATGCTTGAACATCAATGCTCTCAAATTGAAAACATTTTTTCATTTTTTAATATCAACATATAGTTTTTGAAATTGTTATTACATAAACGATACCAAGTGACAATTGCTAGTACAGCTAGGTTGAGGCCAATGTGGTTGAACCTAGCCCCTATAAGGTCTTAAGTGAATTCATGTTATTCGTCTAATTTAGAAACTTCCCGTAGGAGTGTCAAAAATTGAACCCCCACCGGTAGGTCTAAACTTAATTGAAGCTCGAGATTGGCCCAAACAATTATTAAATATATTAAGTTCAAGAATCAACCAATTAATAAATCGAGTGATCCCTATGCAAGGTAGTGGTCCAATGATTGCTCAATCAATAACATTTAGTTATAGCCCGATTAACCAATTTAAGACCGATTTAAAGACCGTTTATAGCCCAACTAGTCAATTAAAACGTTTAAATCCCGACCAAGCCCTAGCCTAGCCTAATTACCTAAAGGCTAAAAGGGTGAAAATGGAGTGACCCAACCTAAACCGACCGGAGCGACCGGAGCGGCCGGTTGACACCCCTACTCACAACAACAAGATTTGTAAGATACAAAAAAGGGAATTATCCAATTTGATTCTCTCTGAAAACACTTATCGTCGCAAACGATTTTCCGAATAAGATAATTAATACAGCAAGAACAGTTGTAATCTTGTGAAACATCCCGAGGTCAGCGAGGTGCAGGTGTTCCTCTATACGTCTGCGTATTCCTCTCAATGTGCTCCTGGCTTACGGGACTCAATTCTCAACTTCACGTTAGGGCTTCTTTCAATCCTTCTCATTTATCGCCCTTGTCACAATTTTGCCCGAATATTTCGTAATTGAGTTTCTCAAATTATATTTACAGGAATCGAAATACCTAAAATTGTCCCTTCTTCGGGTGAATTTTCTTTTCAAAAATGTTGAGATTTGTGAATACCGTGTGATGATTGATAGTAGTTTCATTGTGTTTCTATTATCCTTTTAAATTTTGAGTTTGGATTTTTCGGTTTTTGATTTCATTCGTTGAGAAGCGGTTTTTGATTTTATAATGGTAGATTTGTTGTATCAAACTGTTCGGCTAAATAATTTAGCGGAGTTTGAACGATCAGCGGTGCTATTTTTGTTGTCTTCTTTCATTGGTAGTATGTTGTTCGTGATTTTGTTCTTCTGTTTTTGCAGGTTAAATCTTTTCATCAACTAGGGTTTGCAGTTTCAGAATTATTGGCCCCCGTTGAGCTCTGAATTTTCACGTACGAAGTATGTACCGGAGTGTGGCTTCGGCCACTCCCCGGGGCGGGATACCTACGGACAGCGGAGAGTATGTGGTGCGTCTTGATCAAGTTCCGTGTTGGAGCGACACGGAACAGAGGTCTGCTTTAGGGTATGACAATGAGGATCCTTCCTATCCTAGTTGGTACTTTTCAGATCCTCTAACGTCTTCTTCCGGAGCAGAGAATGGTTCTAGTTCCAGTGGGATAGTCTCAAGGTTTCCTGTGAACCATGAAATCAACTCCAAGATATATCTTTGGCGGGGAGATCCTTGGAATCTTGAGGTAGATGCAGTGGTCAATTCCACCAACGAGGTGAGCCCTCTTAATGATAGTTGTTTGGCATAACCAGGTTATTTTGTCGAAAGAAACTCTAATGAAGATTTTGTTTCTTAATTCGAAACTTGGAAAATGGGGAATTTGAGCTTCTATTTAAAATCCTTGGCTTAATTATCAATGAATCCACTTCGAGGACTCATTTTTTTACTCGTGTGTGGGTTGCAGAGTTTGGATGAAGCACACAGCAGCCCTGGCTTGCATGCTGCAGCTGGACCTGGTCTTGTGGAAGAATGTGCAACACTGGTAATTTTAGACTTCGTCGATATTTATCCACTTCTTTTTTAGAATGTAGACTTCTTGAAAAGAAAAGGTTGAAGCTGCAGCTCTTGCCATGCAAAGAATTTATAGCATGCATGATTTCTGTGAGGCTTCATGAGTTATTGACTAGAGTTTTATTTTGTATCAGAAGAGGGCCATGTGGTTTTAAAGCATGTCGACCTTGAAAATCCAGGGAACTGATTTTTTTTTTTCCAAGTTAGTATATAGTGCAAGTTGATGTATCTAAATGGACAAGTGGAGGGCCAAAAGGTCATGGATCAAAATAGTGAATAAAACTTCAAAGCCTATAAATGATCAGAATGAGTGATCTGCATGGTGTGGAGTGAATGAATGTGAGCTGTCCCTTTGTAGTTACAAACTTACAATGCTTATTGAAGGTTTGTTAAGATGATATGGTAACAATGTTAGCTTACCGTGTACTCCTGTGTTGGCATCCTGTAAATCATTTTGTTCAGGACTTGGAGTACCCCCTTGTCTTTGATAAACAACGGGGAGAGTATCCGATTCAATTCCTGCTTTATCCAGAGGTTAGCATGAACTTGTAGATTCATCTGGTAGCCAATTTGAGTACTTAGCATTTCCCATTACCAGTTGCAGAATGTATTGTGCTTTTCTATAAGAGTGCCAGCTGGTATGCTTGATTTCCAGTCTAGCATAATGGTGTACAACACGTTGCACACGAGAACGTGTTTCTGAGTCAATTTACTTCATACAGGAAAGTTAAATGTAATAGTTATAATAGGATAAGCTGAAGTATACCAGAACTATTAGACTAATATAGTAAGTAAAATAGTAAATAGGATAAAACAAATCAGGAAAATGAAACAGAGCGAAGCAATGATATTCTCATTGATATCTTCCATGGCTTTCTTACTTTGTGTTCTTTGTCAGGGTTTGGCAATCATTCTATGTCTTTGTTGCTTCACAGGGTGGATGCCGTACGGGAATGGCAAAAGTTACCAATGCATATGATCTTCCTGCTCGGTAGGTGTGAAACTTGTTGATTTTTGAATATTTTTCTACATTCAATTGGTAAAATTGTTATATCATTTTAAGGGTGGAAGCAAAAGAACTATGTTGAAGTACTCAATAAGTTCTCCTTAATTATATTTTATCTTAGATTATATATTTAGATTTGGTTGGCATTGATTCCTAGAATATATGAGAACTCAAAACTTGAAAATTGTGAATACATACATTTTTTTTTTTCTTATAAAAGTCGATTCCACCAGGCCAGTCATCTTAGCCACCTAGATGTTGAAGCATTGCTACACCATTGCATGTGGTATTTTCACATAATTATAGGTTGCAGACATGTATGTGTTTGCTGGCATTTCCCATTTGACATTCATTGAATTTGCATGTCAGATGAAGCATTTTTTTCATGCTGCTCAGAACGTTTGTCTTGTCATGCTATCCCTTATAATTCTTTTCTACCAATTTTTATTTTGCTCTTTTGCTGTGTTTGTTTGTTCTCTACACACGTTGAAGGCATGGTTTGATGATATGGTGGATTATTTTTTGTAAAACATCGTTTACAGGAAGGTTATTCATACTGTCGGTCCAAAGTATGCAGTCAAATATCATACTGCTGCAGAGAATGCTCTCAGTCATTGCTACCGCTCATGCCTTGAGCTTCTCATTGAGAATGGACTTCAGAGGTAATCTGCCTTGTCCCATTTTTATGTTCATCCTTTCCCTTGTGAAGATTTGTGTAACTTATTTTAGCTTGACTTCTCTGAGTGCAGCATTGCAATGGGTTGTATATATACAGAGGCTAAAAATTATCCTCGTGAACCAGCTGCACATGTGGCAATAAGTAAGCCATTCCCTATTCTCATACTATTTTGTTCATCATTTTCTATGCTTCCATAATTTTGCAAAATACTGCTTGAAATGATTGGATTATGTGGGTAGAAACATACATGTAATGTTTGGGATGCACATTATGCCCGATGTGGAGCATTGAACAATGAAAAGAAGCATAGTTACAAAGGGGGTGGGGAAGAAATAAGGAAATAAAGAAAATTGCTCAGGGTGTAGGGCAGGGTTGGATATGATGGTAGACATGTATTGATGCAGCCAGCCAACCCTAATTCTAGATTAGGAATCGACTGCAACACAGACCCAGGTCTAGGATATTCTCATGACAGACCAGGGCTGATGAGATACTTGCTGGTTGTATGTTGTAGTAACCTGCGATGGGAGAAAAGAAGGGGAATGTGGTAGGAAATAAGGGAGAGAAAAAATAGGGAGAAGGGAGGAGAAAACAATGGAGAGGGAGGCTTCTCTTGACTACTAATTCAAATCCAAATTATGTATTTAATTCCAAACGTAAGGGGTGTTACCCAATAATATGAAATAGAATCCTCTTATATCTAACTTTTTAAAATAGGTAAACTAACTTCGAAAATACTAGTAAGCCTCTTTAACTTGCTTTAAAAAAAAAAAAAAAACCCAATAACCTAAACTAAATCTAGTGGGATTCTGCTGCTCAAGAAAAAATCAACAACTAAGGAATGGGCCCCACAAGATCCCCTCGCTAGCTAGGATCTAGTATTTAACTAAACTTCCCTAATGGGTCCCACTAGTAAAAACTTTAATAAAATGTTATGACTCCTAACTAAAGACTCAAAACAAATTTAAAAGCTATCCTGTAATTCCAAAGCCTGTCATATTTGTTCAGAGCCAATCTGATGCTACTGCATCTTGTATACCTCATGATCAACATTAGGTAGAGATCCAAAAACATCTCCAACGTATGTACCTTTTCTTGGCAAAACATCTGTGTGTATGTATTTTCCTCACCCATTTCCTTGCATTTGTAATTATTGCATCTTTTACCCTAAGTTTGGAATTATTCTGTTACTCTGTTCTCTTTTTTCATTTCATCTTTCATCTGGAATCAGGGACTGTAAGACGGTTTCTGGAGAAGCAGACAGATAAAATAACAGCCGTAGTTTTCTGTACTTCCACATCATCTGATACTGAAATATATAAGAGGTACTTCAGTTCCATTGCTTCTTATACTGAATTCCTCAATGGTCCATTCATTTGAATAATTTAACTGAGTAACAACCAACCCACAGACCCATTTTCCTATAAATAACGAATAAATGAGTAAATAAGGGTGAAAGTTTCCTCCATGGCTGTTGAGTTAAGATTCTCTACATGATCCACCTTTTTGAGCTATATGGAATGTTGGATGGGACCTAGACAGTGGTGGCAAAACCCGACGTGACACAACCCTGTAGTTCCATGTTCAGGATGGGGATTTGGGACACGAATTATTTCAGGTCGTTTTGAGTTGACATGCTGTGATCTAAATCAACCCAAGATGACCTGAAAACATATTTAGTTCTGTTTTAGGAGGGAGTTGACATTTCTAATTCCGCAAATTACAACATGAGAGTCAATCTACATTTATAAAGAGTTTTGTGTGATTATGTTTTTTTTTTTTTGTTTGTCAAAATGATTCCAGTTCGGGTTGTTTTGGGGTTAAATCGTGTTTCTATCATGTCAAATGAGTAATTGTGTGGAGTTTTTTGTGTTCGTGTCAGGATTGAGTGAAACGGATGCTCTTGTCCCGGACATGACTTCAACCGACCTGACCCAGACATGATATTTTGACACCATAGATCCAGATTTTATGGACATGTAGACCCCACCTGCTCACGTCAATTTTCAGCCCAAACATTATTGACTAAGCGGAAAAAATTAAGTTTTGAAAATCTAGGATTACTGAGAGGAGGGTCAACATAAGGATGCATGCTAATACATATAAGTGGGGGTATATGCTTGAATTTTGGCTCTGGGAATTGACATGTTGTCAGTGATGAAAGCGCAGTTTGTTGGACCAGGCCAAACCCGTTCGGGAACCAAGACCAAGATGAAACGGGTCCCAACCTTGTTCTGGTTCAGTCAGATATTCAAGTATTTATTTATTTGGGAAAGATAGATATATTTTTATTTAATTTTAGGGTAGCTATCAGACATGTAGGGAAATTTCCAATTGAGTCTTAAGAGTTTAGTCTAAGTTTAGATAGTAATTAGGAGTCGTCGTTTTATGGGTCTTATAAATATTTTTGTAACCCAACGATGGGAGTATATTTCAAGAATAAATTGAAGTTTGAGTTGGTGTGGCTTGAGCCTGCATGGCTGTGCTTGTGCGATCCCTCCCCCCTCCTCTCTCTTTCGTCTCAGGTACTTTCTCTTTCCTCTTCTTCTTCTCTTACTCGTTTCTTCTTATTTTGTTGTTCATTCTTACACTCTGCTACTGTTTACCCTTTCCTGTTTAACGGAAATCAGAGCTTGCTGTCTCCTTTCCCGCACAGGATTTGGGTTGAGGTTTTGTGCACAGATTTCCATAGTCTGGGTGACCCTTACCTCAGTTTCTGAGTGCTGAAATTCTTCAGTTGAACATCTTTATGTAAACCACCCACGACCTGCAACTATCGTTAACCCCAGTTTCAGAACTTGTAGCCTACATACCAGTTGGGTTTTCCGAGTTTTAAGGGCTGGAACAACTCAATTATTCCAATCGATTCTGATTCTGGAATCCCAGGATTGTTGGAGGCCGATTTGGTAGACTGTAATCCCACTTTGATCTCAAGCCATTGCATTTTCTGGTTTTATGAAGGAAGAAGACGACTCATCGTGATTGTCTCTTTTAAAGGCATCATATATCTATTTCCTATATTACCCCTTCTTTCTCCTTTTAATCCCTTTGGTCTTGGATATGTGCCTCAGTATGCAGAAATGTAAGATAGACGTACCCATTTGCCTAAGTTAAGGTAGTGGAGATTAAAAGGAGTTGCCCTTTATACATTATTGATAAAGTGGTCAAACAAGGAAAGTGGGACTCTAGGGAGACACCAATACTATGTGAAACGAGATGACAATCTGTATTAAGAAGGTTGCTAAAAATGTTCTAGGGGAAGCAAAAGGTATTCATTATGCCCTAGGGAGACTTGGTGGTGGGATGATGAGGTCTAGATAGTCATTAAGACTAAGAAAGCTAGTTTTAAGACATAGCAAAGGACTAATGAGTTGGAGGATAAACAAAGGTATAATTTTTCCAGAAACGAAGCTAAGAAGATTGTGGGGATAGCAATTGCAAAAAAATATGATGACCTTTATAATAATTTGAACAATAAGGAAGGGAAAAAAGCTATTTATAAAATAGAGAAAATGAGAGAAAGGAAGAGTAGAGATCTCGATAATGTTAGATGTATTAAAAGTGATGATGGTAGAGTGCTAATAAGGGATGAGGACATTATAAAGAGATGGGACGAGTATTTTTGCAAACTAGTAAATAGAGATAGTTTGAGTAGGAATTGACTAGAAGATTGCATTATTCATCAAGACACCACTTGTCATAGATATATACGGAAGTTTGGAGTGGCGGAGGACTAAAAGTTAAAGAAGCCTTAAGAATGTTGAAAGTCGGCAAGACACCTAGCCCTGATGAGGTTCTAAGAGAAATTGGAAGAGCTTAGGATTATGTGGAGTATCTTGGTTAACTAATCTTTTGAATAAGATTTTGAGCACAAAGAAAATGTTAGATAATTGAAGGAGAAGATTGTAGTTCCGATCTACAAAAATAAAGGTGATATCCAAAGTTGCAATAACTATATAGGCATAAAACTGGTAAATCATATTATAAAATTGTGGGCGAAGCTTATTGAATCCCACTTGAGAAGAGAAACTACTTTCTTAGAGAACTAATTTGGTTTCATGCCAGGTAGATCCATGATAGAAGCTATTTACTTAGGAGGCTTATGGAAAGATTTAGGGCTTGCAAAAAGTATCTTCATATAGTCTTTATTGACCTTGAAAAGGCCTATAGCAGAATTCATAGAGAGTTAACCTAGCATGTACTTAAGGGAAGGATGTCGAGTAATTATGTGGATATAATTAAGGATATGTATGAGAGCGTGATGACTCGTATGAAAACCATGGGAGGTGAAGGCAGTGAGTTTCCAATTACAATTGGGCTACATTAAGGATATGCTTTATGCCCTTATTTGTTTGTGCTTGTCATGGATGATTTAACCAGGAACATTCAAGATGGGGTATCTTTTTGCTGATGATATTGTCTTGGTGGATGGGACAAAAGCAGGGATTAACACTAAGTTGGAGTTATAGAGATCAACCTTGGAATCAAGAGGTCTTTAGATAAATAGAACGAAGAGGGAGTACATGGAATGTAAGTTCAGTTACACTAACATGGATAATGATATGGTAAAATTGAGGAGAGAGTCAGAGGTGTCAATCGGTTGGTTTGGACTTGCTTCAGTTTGGTTTTATCGGTTTTGATGTGAGAATGAGAGCCCAAAACATGATCTGCTAAGGGACACCGGTTTAGTTTTGGTTTCCTTATTAGTGTGCTATTGGGTTGGTTTCGGTTTCTTGTGGAAGACCACTTGCATAAACCAGATCCCAAATTCTCAATTCTGTGCAGTTTTGTTATTTATTCTCGTCATCAACAACAGTGGGAGTGACCACAACTTCCTTGTGTTGGAATGATGGAAATGGGTCGCACCTCCATGATTGCTTTGTCACATAATTTTACTTAGGCATTCTTTAAGATTGGGGGAAAGTATTAGAAACATGGATGAAATGTGATGGAACCAGGGATTGGCATCAAGAAGTTGTTATAGTCAAAGATGGCATGGATGTTATCTTTAAGATATTATTACAGACCAAAGAATTTTAAAAATTTAAATTTTAGAAGTCACATGGGAAACTCCCACGGAGAGACCTTTTGTGTAGTTTGGGAAACATAATGACCGAGTATATTTTACTAGTAGTTTTAAAACTTGGAGTTTGTTTTCAGTGGGAAAAAAATCACAATTGGGAAATAACATGAAGCTATTTATATAGGTTGATGTTGGTTTTATTCAGTTCGTTCTCGTGTCGGGTTATTTCAGTTTTCGGTTTTGGTTTGGTTCGGTCCACGGTTACACTACCCCAGTCCAAAATATGATACGATATGCCATATCGGTTTCGGTTGGCCTAACCGGTTCGGTCCCAGTTTTGACACCCCTAGAGAGATTTAACAAAGTGATTATTTTGGATATCTGGAGTCAACCATAAATAAAGAAGGTGATATACAGGATGATGTTTCACAGAGAGTTAAAGTATGATGGATGAAGTGGAGAGGTGTGTCTGGAGTGTTTTGTGACCGACATATTGCTATAAAGCTTAAAGGAAAATTCTATAAGATAGTTGAATGAACGATTATGAAATATGGAGTAGAATGTATGTCAATTAAGAAGAGCCATATGGATAAGCTATGTGTAGTAGAGATGAGGATGTTGAGATGGATTTGCAGCAAAACTAGAAAGGATAAAGTAAGAAATGACTGTATTAGATCTGATTTGGGAGTTGCCCCGATTCATGATAAGCTCTAAGAAAGTTGTTTGAGGTGGCATGACCATGTTCAACGGAGGCCTTGGGATGCACCAGTAAGTATGAGTGATCAGATTCAGATTGAAGGAGCTAAAAGAGTTAGTGGTAGGCCTAAAATGACCATAGCAGTAGTAGTGAGGAAGACATACATAGTTTAGTTCCTGTCCCAATTATGACCTTGAATAGGGCTGATTGGAGGGCTAGGAACCATGCAGCCGATCCCATTTAGGCGGGTTCTACTGAGTGGTTGTTGGCTTCTTGTTGTTGTTTCTTTCCTTTTAATATTATTTTTTCTTATCTTGCCATTGCACAGATCCATGTAGCTGACTCCATTTAGTTTGAATAAGGCTGAGTTGTTGTTGTTGGTCGTTAATTTACTTTTAATTTCAAGACTGCCCCCCTCACTTGTAACTCTATTTCCACTTACATAGAATGGACTCCTTCCCATGTAAGTTTGAACTTCATTAATTTACAGATTCACTCACTATTTGAGTTGTGTATCATCTGGGTGGGCCCATTGCGAACCCAAATAGGGTATTGTGACCTGGGTTTCACATCCAGACCTTGCCCTATCTATACAATGGTTCGTATTGCCACGTCATCCTACCACATGGCAGAACTAGGTGGACTGTGTAAAGGACATTATACCAATAAATAATACTGTTATTAGCACATATTTTTGGTTTATACTGTGAATTCTATTGGTGGCTTCTTTATTCATAATCCATTTTACCTTGCAGACTACTTCCACTTTACTTCCCCCGGGATAAACATGAGGAAGAAGTTGCAGTGTCGAAGCTTCCTGCGGATGTTGGGGATGAGAATGGTGAGACAATATTAGATGAACGGAAAATCAGAATCAAACCTTTGCCTGCTGTAACTAGTACAGCTCCTAAACCCCCCATGGATGTTGCAGATCTTCCTGTCAGTGGTGTTGGATTGACAATGAGACGGTCAGTGGAACTCCGTATCTTTTATTATCATCTTTTAGTAAGATAGTTGGTGAGGAATTAACCCCATAGTTATTGAAATGGATGTGTTTATGATGTGAAACTAGATCCTTGTATTACACTGATACTTTTTATGCTTTTATACTGCATAGTGAAGGCGATAACTTTCTATATAAAAAGGTGTAGTAATTTATTACTGAAACTAATCAGATCTTGAGCTGATTTTGCGTTGTTCGGCATTGGTGGGTTTGTTGAACATTTTGTTTTTGTTTTTGTTTTTTTTTGTTTTTTGTTTTTTGTTTTTGTTTTTTATTACTTGCTTCAAAAAGCTTTTACTTCAAATAACTTTAGCATCTCTTTTCCTGACAAGTTTCATTGATGAGAAAAGGAAATTCCCCATGTGCCAAGAAACCGAGCAAAGAGATAATTGATTAGCTATTCTTTTGAATGTACAAAAAATGCTTGAATTTGAACAAAAAAGGTAAATCATTCCTCATGCTACTGAATACATCTATGATCACCATCAATAGAGTAACACATTTGGTTTGGCTGTTACACCTGCAAGGCTCTAATTTCTTAGACACCTCCATTGCTTTTTTTTTTCTCAAGTGTTGGATGGATGTCTTTAGATATATTAGTTTGATTCAAAAAATTAGTGTCAATAAAGTGATAGTAACATCTGCTATTACATTTTTATGCAAGATAAGGCATGCATTGAGGTGCAAGGATTGTTATGGAACCAGAATAATCTCTTACCAAGTGAAGGAACTGTGGTTTTCCTATGAAGCTAGAGCCTAGGACCTGTTTAAGTGAATGGTCTTAGCTGGTGGTCCACTATGATTGCTTCATTTGACAACCATTTGGTTGTAGGGGTATCGATTAGCATATTGAGATGGTTTAGGGTTGCTATTAAAGAAAATGGGGATTTATTATGGAATCTAATGGAGATATATGGTTGCATGGATTTTTTTTTTTTGGATGAATAAATAATTCATTACCAAGAGAAGACTATACAAGGGAGGGGGGGAAGGAGGCAAAAGCCAACAAAGAGCAGCCAAACAAAGAGGAGCTCAACAAACAACACTACAGAACATAAAAAAAAATAAAAAAAATAAATAAATAAAAATAAAACCCAAAATCTCCAACTTGTTGGGAGCCGAGACAAAACCATAAAGAGGGAAGAGGGTAGGCCACGCATCGGTCAAGGGGGTTGGAAGATGTCAACCTGTAGGTTCTAAGAAGTAATGATGTGGGACTTTCTGAGGGAAATAGGAACTGGGCGGTTATGGAGAGAGGAGCGACTGGGCTTTGGAGGCAACACCAAAGGAGATAGCTTTCCAAATCTTATTCAGAGATCGAGATTTGGGGGTCCATCTATGAATGTTGCGCCCCATCTAGAGGTGGCTGATAGTAGCACAAAAAGCTAGTTTTCCTATTATGTCACAAATGGTAGAACCAAAGAAGGACATGTTGACCCAGATACATTCCTTGTCAAAGGGGAGGATGGGTCTTTTAGAAGGCCGGCATTTGGAAAGGATATTGGTCAGCCTATTGAGAGGGTTTACGACTGCAAGTTAAAGAATGTAGTAGGGACATGGTGGTAAGATATCAAGAAAGTTTTGTTTAAAGTTGATGTAGGGTTTTGGTGGAAATGTTTTCCTGATTGTTATAGGTAGCTATAGGTAGCTGGTTAGTTAAATAGAGTTTATATGGCTCTAAGGTTTCTTTTGAGTCTTGGTAATCTATAATTGTTTATCTAGACAATTTATTTTATGATATCTGTGTAATGTAGAACTAGGATTGACAAGTCAACCTAGTCCCAAGAACTAGGATTGACAAGTCAACCTAGTCCCAATGTTGCAGAATACTCTGTAAGAACTTGAGCAGATCAATAACACTTTGTGTAGTTGAGAGAAGAAGAAGATGAGTTAAGGAAGAGGACCTCTTGTGCTTCACACCGCTGAGAGTCAATTGGATCAAACACCAATTCCATCAGCCTTGATCAAACACAAGACAAATCTCCATGTAGAAGACAATAGCAACAATCATTAATTTTTTTAACAAAATCATCTAGGCCTTTAGGAGCCTCCTCTTCTTTATTTATAATGTTAATGGGGGAGGGAATTACAAAATAGAAGGTTCCTCAAAAAGGAAACCAAATATTCTCCTAATACAATAGCTACTAAAAACTGAAATTAGAAACTAACTGAAATTAGAAACTAATTGAAAAAGGAAACTAACTACTAAGGACTTGACTCAATTAATAACTTGACTCATAAGGAAACAAATATAACTCAAATCAAGCCCAACTAGAAAGGAAACTAATGAAAATGGAAACTAACTAGTAATCCCGTACTCAATCTTAGAGCCCCCTTTTTAGACCCATAAAAGTGGTCTATTACACTCAAAACACATGTGATCAAAAGCCTAACATGTATGGAACCCAACCCTAGGCTTATTCCTAATAAAACAAGCTTATTTTGGTAATTAATCTGCATCAACTCTCCCGGTCTTAAAAGAACTCGACTCCGTCGAGTTAGGTCGTGCTCCTAAGATTCCCTTGTAAATCGCTCGCCGATGAGGTGGCACATATCTCGAAACAGAAGGGAGCATAACTTCAAGAGGAGGGAGAGTAGGTTGATGTGTCACCGGAGCAGGAGTCAGTTGACGTCGTGGCATGTCTGATAATGCATGTGGCCTCATTAAGTACATACGACCTCCTTGCTTCACCTTTATAGTGTTCCGTGCGCCATCATAGAGAATGCCTGCATGTTGCTGCCAAGGTTGCCCTAGAAGAATGTCGCAGTGCGCCAATGAGGTGACCAAGCAGGTGACATGGTACTGTAGTGGCCCAAACTGTAGATGTACTCGAAAAACTGCAGTGGCCTCTTCTCGAGCTGTGGGTCCAAAACCTCGCACGTGAATCTTCTTGAAAATCTGCTTCTGTGGAAGGTTGTGTGCTCGAACAAATTCAGCAGATATAAAATTTGCTTCTGCCCCAGTATCAACAATTGCATGAACATCAATAGGGTCGGAGCCGTACAGGAGAGTACCCTTCTGTCTGAAGAGAGGAGCCTTATCAACTAGTGTATTCGAAAAAGATGAAAGGCTAGCTGAATGAGCTTCTACATCCTCATCTTCATCATCGATAATATCATTGTCCTCGAGGGGATAAGGATATAAATGAGATTCATCTTCACTCTTCTCTGTTGGCTGCTTCTCTGCTACGTTCACAGAACGAGTCCTGTTGGGACACTTGTTCAAATAGTGACCCTTCTCGCCACAACTATGGCATATAATATTCTTCACCCCAACACTATCCTTGTTGAACTCTGACCTTTTTTCTTCAACTCTGCGAGCTTCAGGCTTCTTTTCCTCCATACGTGGTGGAGGTCTATAAACTGAAGAAGTCTTGAGCATACCCTTCCAATAAAGAGACTTCTCTTCAGCTGTCTTGGCATGAGCCGCTGCCACATCAACAGACCTGAAATCAGTGTTAGCCAACTCAAGTCGAATCTCAGTACTTAACCCACTAATATATCGCATCATCCGTTGCTGGTCTGTTTCCTGAAGCCGACACCTTGAAGACAGTTTGTGGAATTCGAGGGTGTAAGAATCCACATCTTTGTTCCCTTGTTGCAAGTTAAGTAATTTATGAAACATTACCTTTTCATAATTAAGGGGAACAAATTTTTCAGTCAGGATCTGCTTCATGACCTCCCAATTGATAACGGGTCCAAGTCTTCTGACAAACCTTGCATGTAGTACATCATCCCACCATGAACATGCATACCCAATAAACTTGGTGATGATGAGTTCACACTTTTTCACGTCTGGAAGAGACTTATACGCAAAAATTCTCTCCACTTTGGTAAGCCAGTCAAGAAATTCCTCAGGTCCCTTTTCACCACTGAACTCGGGAACCTCCACTTTGATGCCATAATCTCTATCAGAAAATTGCCGGGTAACATCCTGGGGAACAACCGGATCAGATTGCTGCCTCTGAGGTGTGTCTTCGATCCGTAAAGTGTTGAGCTGAGGGGGTAATGTAGAGGATCCTTCTTCAGCTCGCTTGTCGGACCTCCTCATAAAGGCAATCATCTCTTCCATAAACTTATCAAACTTGGCTTCAGTCCTCTCAAGCCTAGCATCAGTATTCTGTTGGTTCTCGGCTAACTCACGATACAATTTGTGCAACTCAGCATTGGTGATGTGACTTGCCATGGTTAGAAAATTGCAGGAAAATTTGCTCTGATACCACTTAATGTAGAACTAGGATTGACAAGTCAATCTAGTCCCAATGTTGCAGGATACTCTGTAAGAACTTGAGCAGATCAATAACACTTTGTGTAGTTGAGAGAAGAAGAAGATGAGTTAAGGAAGAGGACCTCTAGTGCTTCACACCGCTGAAAGTCAATTGGATCAAACACCAACTCCATCAGCCTTGATCAAACACAAGACAAATCTCCATGTAGAAGACAATAGCAACAACCATTAATTTTTTTATCAAAATCATCTAGGCCTTTAGGAGCCTCCTCTTCTTTATTTATAATGTTAATGGGGGAGGGAATTACAAAATAGAAGGTTCCTCAAAAAGGAAACCAAATATTCTCCTAATACAATAGCTACTAAAAACTGAAATTAGAAACTAACTGAAATTAGAAACTAGTTGAAAAAGGAAACTAACTACTAAGGACTTGACTCAATTAATAACTTGACTCATAAGGAAACAAATATAACTCAAATCAAGCCCAACTAGAAAGGAAACTAATGAAATGGAAACTAACTAGTAATCCCGTACTCAATCTTAGAGCCCCATTTTTAGACCCATAAAAGTGGTCTATTATACTCAAAACACATGGGATTAAAAGCCTAACATGTATGGAACCCAACCCTAGGCTTATTCCTAATAAAACAAGTCTATTTTGGTAATTAATCTGCATCAGTTCCCAAGGACCTTCATCAATAAATTATGAGCTTACATGGTTTACATCCTCAACATTGCTTATCAAAAGGATATGCCCTTGAAGCATTGCTTTACTGACTAACGTGTTGTAGGAGTAGTAGGAGAACCAAAGCACGATGTCATCAATAAATTATGAATTTTGTATGGTATTAATCTAAAGGCATTTCTAAAACTTCTTTCATGCCTCTGACCACCATAGACTAGTAACCAGCCATTCATAGTAATAATGAATAGAAGGGACCATTACTCAGTGATGATCCTTATTATGTGGGGTTCAGGGAGGGGTGAGTTTGGAGTTAGTCCTAACCAAGGATTAGAGTATCGGTATCGGTTGCCATATCAATCGGGTAATTTTAAGAGACATATCAAGCGAATTGTATAATATCGTATTGGAGATACGCAAGATACGCACACAAATGGATAGGATATGCGAGGAAATACACTTTTGCACAAAAAAAAGGTATAAATAAACAATATATAACATGTATCACGCATAAAAGCTAAAATGGAGAATACTGTATTGAGTGACAAGTGCATTCAATTGAAATTGTTATAAAAGATGAGGTTTCTTACACGTAGCAATAGTCTATTCTGGATGCCATGTGTCCTATGAAGAGTGTCAGGTTGGTTCAAAGTCATTGCTGAGAGGTTCTTCAAGAATAGAAGCGACTACAATGATGATGTGCACTTCTCTGTTATTGGTGAAGCCTGATCTCAATTTAATCCAGGAAGAACTAGTGATTTTTCCCTAATAATGGCGGTCCCGCTTTCTAGTAAGCAGGCCAAGGGGGTTGCAAGGGGGATAGGAGGCCCCGCCCTAAATATTTTTGGGAATCATTTGTTGGGGTTAATTTTGAGGAGTTTAATGCCAAAAAACTTGCCTCACAACGTTTGTTCATGATTATGGTTTCATAAAAGGCAATCTGCCCCTATGTATCGACCTGTATCGATTACCAAAAAAAAAAAAATAGTGGATGTATCATATCAATACCGATTGATACTAATACATATCGGTCGACATGACCTGCACCGAGACTTTAAACCATGATCCTAACCTTTGACATTTTTGCACAAAGTAATCACCCTCATGACTCGAACTCGGGCATTTTCCCTTGCAGCCCAAAACTTGTACCATTGCTCTAAGTAATGGCCCCTGTAGAAACAATAAATGTACAAGGGAAATATTTGATAGGTTCCAGTGCCAGCAGATATTTCCACCCTTATTACAATGATTCCTGGGAAGAATCAAGATTCAAATTTTGATAGGGGACAATCTAGTCTTTCTTTCTTCATTCTCAGCCATTCATTTTTTTTTTTTTTAAATATAATTTTATTAGATGGTTAAATTTCATGATTTTTTTTTTTACGGAGAAACTATCTTCTTTTAAAATCAAAATTTCCCACCATTTTATACTAAGCAGCCTAGTTCCAGTCCTTTTTTTTTTTTTTTTTTAATTGCTTGCTTCTATATCCATATTGACAGAGGCCTCAATGTCGGGCCTTTTTCTTGTGGTCATTTTGTACTTGAAATAATTGCAAATTTTGTAGTTTAGTGTTATTTTATATTCGAAAGATATTACTATTTCACATAGCTCTAGACAATATTTCTTCCAGTTCCTGTAGTTCTTCTGTTTTTATAAGAGAGTTGGTGTTTGTGATGATTCCAAAGCTAATTTTGGTATACAAACCTCTTATTTTATTGATGATTTATGAGAGATATTCCCCCCTGTACTTTTCTTATAATTTCCAGTCAATTTGTTGGTAAATGCCCAGATCCTTTATGCAGCTGATTGTTTCATATGATGGACAGATCATAAGAAATGCTGATCTTGAAGAGTTACGTGAGTTAGGTTCTGGTACATTTGGAACAGTTTATCATGGGAAGTGGCGGGGAACAGATGTTGCTATTAAGAGGATCAAGAAAAGCTGTTTTGCAGGGAGATCATCTGAGCAAGAGCGGTTGGTGTGTCTCCATATTGAATTCTGCTACTTTCCTTTCCTTTCTCAGCATGGTATGTTATTTATGTTAGTTGTTATGTCACTTTCTTATTACTGCAGACTAAAGACTTTTGGAGAGAAGCACAGATCCTATCAAATCTTCACCATCCAAATGTTGTAGCATTTTATGGGGTGGTACCAGACGGGGCTGGGGGAACATTGGCAACTGTAACTGAATTCATGGTAAACGGATCACTTAGGCATGTCCTACTTCGGAAAGATAGGTGCGTCAATATTAATTTCTTTACTTGTATGTTTTCTCCTCTCTAATTCCCTGTGAATTTATGGGGTCTTAAATGTGTTCTGTAGGGCACTTGATCG
>NC_056566.1:2683215-2703885 GCF_013358625.1 Macadamia integrifolia
AATGTTTTGTCCAGTGACTCCTGTGTAGAAACGGAAAATAATCCTCTGTTTTTCTCATCCCTGTTTTTCCTTGTTTTGCTATCTGCAGAACGCGACACTTGGACAACTTTAAGACCAACGCACTGGATGTAATAATCATCACCCAATGTTGACCGTTGGTCTCCTTGTTGTCCACGTGTCGCGTTCTGCAAGTAACAAAACAAGAAAAAACATAGATGAGAAAAATAGAGGATTTTGATCCGTGTAGAAACCAGTGTGTGTGTCTCTGACACTCTTAATTCCTCAAACTATTTCTTATGGGAACAGGATTTAATTTTGGGAAAAGGTTGGATACATTGTCCTGTGTGCCCTACATTAGCAGGCACTGTCTATCTCTCTCTTTTCCCTTTTGAAATGATTCTTTGTTCTTCTCTTATGATGTCTTGTTCGGTGTCTCCATTGGTACCACTTGTTAATGTGCGGCACGTGAGGTGTCGTTCTTATCCTTCTTCCTTTAATATTTATGATATTGGATGAGAAAGAAAACAAATAAGAGTGTTTGATATAGTTCCTAATTCTCTCTTAGTGGTGATTTTTCTGGGAACAACACTCTCATCATTTAACAACTTAATTATTTTCTTGGCCCATTTTATTAAATTGATTATCACGATAAGGTTCTGTTTGGTTGCAAGGGAAGGAAAGGGACATAGAATCATTAAAAGAAAAAAAATGGAAACTATGTAATTATGATTATGTAACTACCTTAAAATTTTACTAAATATTCATGCTTTTCAAATAGGATCTTTATTTTACTTCTCAAAATCAAATTGCATAATCTAAGAAAATTTAATAATCAGATTTGATATATTTTGGAGTTAGTTATACAATCATGTTGAGTAATGATTACAAAAGTTTCTATTTATTATTTATTATTATTATTTTAAATTTTGATTTTTTGATTGTACTTCTCTTCCCTCCCATCCCCCTTTTTTGATGAATGAAAATATATTAAAGAAAAACAAAACAAAAGCCAAACTAACAAAAGGGGATATTCACCCAAAAAAAAAAGAAAAAACTATCTGAGGGGAAGAACCCCAACAAATGAAATCAAACAACAATTAGAAGGATGATACATCAGAAGACAGGAACAAAAGGAAGATTACATCAAAAAATCATTTGCAACTAGACGGAGCTTAAATGATAGTTACCATACGTGATCCTTGTAATGAAATTTTTTAAAACTACTTGGGGTGAAAAGTAATATTTCTCAAACAAAACCATCTATAAAAAGATTTTTTTTTTTTGGAAGAATAGAGTAGTGTTAAAATATTTTTTTTAGAAAAAAATCTTAAAATAATTGATTCACTCAAGAAAAATGATTCCAAACACAACTAGGATGCTATGTCTAACTAGGAGAGAGAATAAGTAAAGTTAAATAGAGTGTTGGCCTTGTATGGGAGTTAATGTTTCATTGCTTATACCTGAGAAATTGATTGTGAAAATATAAATAAAGCCTTTTACCGAATATTACAATTTTACAAGGGTAAAACTTTCCAAAAACGGCACACTTTAATAAGCTCATCAATGAGGCCTAAATATCTACCATGTGACAGATTTTATGGAATTACCTAAATTTTGTAAAAAAAAATTAACCTCAAACAATTTTAGAAAACTCAAAACAGGTACATGATTGGTCTCCATTGCTTTTGACTCAGATGCAGATTTAAATTGTTCTAGAATGAATTGGGAATCGATCGAACTCAGTAAGCATTTCAAATCGAATCAACCAAGGCCACTGATTTCAATCCAATTTTTAAAACCCTAACACCAAAGTTAATGCTCAAATGTATAATTTCAGCCCAAATAGAGTTTGTCAAGTGGGAAATTTTGAGGTTTGAAAAATCAAGACATCTCTAGGATACAATAGTGGTAGGAGTCCGAAGACATTCATAGACATCCATGAGAATGCATGTCAATAAGCAGGTGGATATTTGATTGAATTTGACATGTGACTAAATCATACCATGTACTAACTAATATTCAATGATCAAATTGCTACATCATTATCTCCGTGACACAATGAAGATGGGTCACTTTAATAGATTCAGCAGTTCAAAATAGTTTTCTCATATAACAAATGGAAAATTTCCCAATAATAGGAACATGTTACTTTCAAGAATTGTAAAAAGTTGTTCTTAAAGCTACATTTGGTTTGGATTCTTAGATTGCATTCTAGGTTGATAATGCATTCTAAGAAATCATATCAAACACAACCTTAGTTTTCTACCCTTTTTTTTAGTAGAACCTTAGTTTTCTACTTACATGATCTTAACCATTTGGACCCACTATTTACTTAGCATATATTTGTCATCTCATCTTCTCAATCTCAATATTATGTAGGTCCCGATCACCCTGCCTTTAAAGATGTCAACTCTAAATCTGGTTAAAAAAACTGAACTACATAACCATACTTTGAAAGCGTTTGGAATCATATAATAGACCTTTTGAAATTAAAATTGCACTTGGTATGATTTCTTGGAATGCATTATATCGACTTAGAATGCATTCTAAGAATCCATACCAAACGCAGCCTTAATGTTACTTATAGTAATTTGTTTTGGTAACTTCTCTTACTTAATGTTATTTAACAAAGATTTTACCTAATGCTATTGTTGGAAATAATCATCCAAAATATACATGTAAACAAATGTAACAAGGGGGATAGGTGTTTATCTGAAATCGAGGTTGATGACAACAAACTCAAGCACTAAACATAGAATCACGAACTTGAAAATACATGGAGAAAGGGATTGATGGGCTAAATCGTGCCATTGATCGCTCTCCTTAAAACTATAGATGCCTTTATGGTACAAATTGAATTCTTATGAATCAGCCATTGAGATAAAACAGCCCTGTATATTCCTCCAATAGTCATTACACTCGCTTACTGAGTCACATCAGAACACTATAGAGTTGTGCTTAATTGGACATAAAACAATAAAAAGAGAACACAATTGGGATTGCCTCTAAAAAACTCTTAGGGAACGGATTAAACCTCTTCTCTCTCTCTCTCTCTCTCTCTCTTTAAGTGAGGAAGAAAAACCACTAAAGGATGCTTCTAAAAAACTTGCTCAAACACAATGACTTTTCCATTAGACATGTTTATTGATCATTCAAACATGTCTATTATTAATCACACCTATTGGTCATTTATAGAAAATAAATAATATTTTGAATCATCTATTTTAAATTTGAGGTAAGGGTTCCCTGAGCCTACAAAGTAGACTATGCCAAGATACGATTTATTTTTCATTGAATTTAGGGTTAATTATAGTGGCCTCCCTTGTAGTTTACCTTAATGTTATAATCATCCCTTATAGAACTGACAATTACTCTGTACCCCCTGCAGTTGACAGCATACCAATTCCGTTAGACATAAACTGTTAATTAGTGATGTCACGCGATAGATTTTTTTAAAAAGACAAAAATACCTTTTCAAGTACCTGAACTACTTATTCTACCCTTTCAACCCAAACCCGACATTCTACCTTTTCTTCCCCATCCACCGACAACGAACAACCAATCGACGGAGCCTCCGGCGAGGTCTGATGATGTACCTGAACTTCCCTTTCATTGAATACACATCTCTTTCTTATGAATCTATCATCTCTCATGAACTGTGAGCAAGAATCTCTCTTTTTTGATGACCTCCCTTTCATTATAATCCCATTTCTTTCTTATGAACCTATCATCTCTAATGACCTGTGAGCAAGAATCTCTCCTCTTTGGTGATCTGCAAGCAAATATTTTTCCACTCCGACGGTATGCAACAATACCAAATATGATTGAGCTATATAGAGAAATTAAAAATCGATAACCTGGGTTTTTAACCAATCAAATGAAAATAGAACAGAGAACAATGCATTCAACCATTCTCTTGCTTGTTCTCGATTTGAGTCATCCAACCACTGAAATCTCGTTAATCCATCTATCCCACGAAAAAATCCCCATGTTTTTGTTCTTATTTGTTGTACTCGACTACTGAGATATTCTAAACCCCTCTTGATCATTCTCTGCTTAGGCCATTAGTTCTAGAGTTTTCAGTTCTATCTCTTTTCTGGTTTTGATTTGATTCGCTGGATTTGACGTTGTATTTTGAATGTTTAAATGTGTAGGCAATGGCTTTTGGTTGACTTCATGTTCAGATCTGACTTCAAAAATTCTTCCCTGAGAGAGGTGCGGCAATTCCATTGCAACCCTTAGGCTATCTTCCACGGTGATTAAACCCTAATATCAGTGGTTAAGATCACACTATATCTCTATTTTGGATCTAACAATTATATTCCATTTATATTGATTTTTTTTGTGGGGATAAAACTGTAATTTCAATTTATTTAGTTAACACCATCAACTGCAGGGGTACAGAGTAATTGTCAGTTCTACAAAGGATGATTATAACATTAAGGCAAATTGTAGGGGAGGCTACTGTAATTAACCCTTGAATTTATATCCAAAAGAAAAAAATAATAAATAAACCATATATATTAAGGCATACAATACGTTGTAGGGTCATAGAAACTCGGATCCTCTACTGCACAATAGAGGCGATGGCAAAGATCTAAACTCTAAAATGCCTAAGCAAAAAATTCAACACATGAAAATATGTCTCGATATACTCTAGAACGTTGAATCTGAATTGCCGGCTCTATTGTGCAGCAGAGGAGCCCACTCCACATCTCCCTTTAAATTATTTAAAATTTCTGAGCACAGCTCAGTGTTCAGATGTTCTGATTGCTTAAATATGTTGGGTCTTTGATTGTTCGACGACAAATATCAGATGGGCCCACAAATGGCAGAGATGCCTTTAATTGTTTCACTGATTAACAAGTAATGGAAACACTACCCCACCTTGGTTGTGCCCTTGTTGTACTACCAGACAACCAGCCGGTCCATGCGAAAGTTATGTAGTAGTGGATGCTTCTCCAACACGAAATTAATAGTATTTGTCTTCAGAAGCTTTTTCCTCCATCTTGGTCGGAGAATCTTCTCCCTCTCTTTTCCGATTCATACTTGGGTTTTGACCTTTGAATTGTATTTGTGCTGAATTACTA
This sequence comes from Macadamia integrifolia, assembly GCF_013358625.1. NCBI lineage: Eukaryota > Viridiplantae > Streptophyta > Magnoliopsida > Proteales > Proteaceae > Macadamia > Macadamia integrifolia. The sequence goes on from NC_056566.1 coordinate 2,688,306, forward strand.
TAACTTGCACGCTTTGCTCATGACCTCTCAAGGTCTTTTGTTGATAGTGAAAATAAAATAAAGGGAAAAAGGATATTACCTACTAATGTATTCCACGAAGATAGGATCCATTATTTATACGAGTTAGCATTTAATACATGTTCTTCTTTCTATCATTATAAAAATAAAAGAGATATATTTGAAAATAAAAAGAATAGATATTAGATGCTGACTTGTACGATCAGCAGTTGATCCATTTTCTATTCTACACCCACAAATATAAATGGAAAGTGGAATCAGATTGTAAAAAGGCATTTATGCTTTGATTCTATTTCCCCATATGTGTGAACATAGTATACATTAAGAGGTAACATTCTATAATCCTCAAACAAAATAAAATTTTCATTAGTAAAATAAAGTTGTATAAGATATAACTCTTCATGGCATGTTTGGTTTGAAATAAACTGGAAAGATTTATTGATTCACTTCACTTCCACTTTATAAGTAACTTTTGGAGTATGGAGTGTCATGGTTAGGGGTGTCAATCGGTCGGGTTTGGTTGGGTCTGATTGGGCTTGATTAATTTCATCTTCTACATTATGACTGTCCTGTTTAGCTAATCAGGCTTGCATTTGTGTGGTAGTTTATATATGGTCGGTCGGGCTCGGGCTAGGGCTACTTATATTTAGGCTAAACGGGTTATAAGAATGTTTAACTCTAAATGGGCTGTAAACAGGCTATACTTAAAATTGATCTTTAAAGTGGGGCTGCAAGGGGATACCAATAAAATGGGCCTCGGACTGCTTTTAAGAAAAATCCTTAGAATGTCCTGTTAAGTTAAAGACTTGTCTTTACTCTTTGGTACGCATGTCTATGGTTTGGGACTTTGAGGGTAGAATTGGAATATAATATGATTTAATGGTCCAAGAAAATAAGTCATTACACAGGGTCAGACTAAGTTGAGGTCATAATCGATCGGTCCCAGTATGATACATTGGGAATGATCTATAAACAGGCTGGGCTTGAGCCTAGGACGTTTATTACTTGAACCAAGTTGATTCAAGCTCTAAACGGCCAGGCTCAATCAGTTATGGAAGTGACATCCCTAATCATGGTGATCATTTGTCTTTCATCCCTGACTAAAGAGGTATTCCTTTAAGGTGGCATTAATGAAATTGGGTAGTTATCATACCAGAGGAGGGGTATGTAATTCGAACCATCAACTAATAGAGATGGGCAATAATAACCACCATAGGATATTTTTCCATTGGAAAAGGAAAACTTTTTACTGATAAAGGCTCCGTCTGGTTGCAATGGGAATTTAAAGGGAAGGAAAATGGAATTTTCATAATTTAAAAAGAAATATTTATAATTATTACCTCATATGATTGTATAAATTACTTAATTTTTTAATCATATTTAGTCAAGGATTAAAGTATCGGTATCGGTCGTCGTATCGATCGGTCAAAATTAAGATACGTATCGGAGGGTATCGTATCGTATCGGAGATACACTAAGATACGCTAAAGATACACACATAAATGGATAGAAAATATTTTTTTAAACACTTTTGCATAAATAATTTGTTAAAAAAAACTATTGATAACATGTATTATGCATAAACACTAAATTGAGGGTATCGTACTAAGAATTCAAGGTCTGTAGTTGTCCCATAAATGTAAAATTCTTGTTCCCAACCTTGATTTCCACTTTAGTTAGGGAAAAATATGGCTGACAACAACTTTGGAACAAAAACCCTTCAAAAAATTGTTTTTTTTTTCTGAAAAATTACCCATATTGGCCATTATATGACCGTAGCACTGATACGTATCGATACTCACCGATACGTACCGATATATATATATATATCGATACTCACTGATACGTGCTGATATATACCAATACGTACCGATCGATACATACCGATACTCACCGATACGTATCAATACATACCGAAACGTACATTTTACCTCAATTTTATATTTTTCATAGAGTCGTATCGAGGCATGTCGTATCGTATCGATGTGTATTAGTGGTGTATTGATGCATATCGGTATGTATTGTAGGATATATATTGATACGAAATGATTTAAAAAATTCAATGTATCGTATTGGTGTGTATCGTATCGGCCGACTAAATTTAAGATACGTATCGGAGGGTATCGTATCGATATCGGAGATACTTAAAACCATGTATTTAGTAATTTACATGTAATTTTTATTTTACATATTATAGCAAAGGGTTAAGTGAAATTTTATGATTATATATGGAATGATTTGAAGTTGATGTCAAGGTCACATAGGTAATGATTACATATATTTCATTTTTTTTTAGTATGAAAATTTCATTTCCCTTCCCTGTAATTCCCTTTACAACTAAACATAGCCAAAGAGAGAGAGAAAAAAAAAAAAATTTGCCTGATCATCGTCTTTTACACCCTCTCACAACGAGTTGTGAAATGACCGAGCAACCCCCCTTTTGGATTCCCACATGTACTGTCCCATTGAATGGGCTGCTGATGCATGCTACATGCAACCTGATAGCAATCCTCAACCCTAATAAGATTTAGTTTCATGCATAGATGTGTAGCATATATTAGCACCTCCTTGTGTATCTCTCTCTTCCCACAATAGGGGTAGATATGTCATTTCATAGTGTACACCACATAGTTTGATAATGTTTTTTCTCCATAAAAAAATAAGAAAGCTAATAAGGTTCGAGGTTCTTATATATGAACTAGAAATGGATATAGAACAATTTAAAAAAAAAAAGTAAAAAATAAAAAGAAAAAGGCTCTACGATGTCTACACATATATATTATAAAAATTACTTTTGTATATTTACTTTAAAAGACGATTCTCCATGACATCAATGTGGAGAAATCTCACATGCCACAGAAAAGATGATGCTAGATATGGTATAATCTGCATGGGGCCAAATTGTCAAAAGTAGAAAAGAGAACAAAAAAAGGAACCAAAAAATATGTGAGTGGGTAATGGTCGATTAGCATTTTGAGAATTTTATTTTCTAATATTTATTTGTTCACTTCCGCTAACCTCAGTTGAGATCATCCATGCTTTGGTGGCTTCTCTTAAAAGATTTGAAAAATAAATTAATTTCATTAAGTCATGCTGACTAAAAGGGTTTCTGTAGACTAATTGCCTAGGTGTGCAACAAGACAAATCAAAAGGGGTTGAAATTTCAAAGTTAGATCCAAAATCCCTGTCTCACATTTGAAGTTTCAACCTAAAGAGTCAGCCTAATGACAAATAAAGCATTGAAAATCCAAAATTATGGGAAGTTGCACGAATTATTGGGTGGGTGCATGCCAAATTTAAATGTTATAAGATTTAATTTTAGTTTGAAATTTGACACGTGGTTTTAGATCATTTTAAAATTTTCAAATATCCAAAGTTCAAAATTATAATATCACCTTCCCCCATTTCACAACTAGGTACATATAATCTAAGACACTTGTAATTAGCATAACCTATAGAATCTTTAGGTTAAAAAATATTCTTCTAGCTAAACAAGCAATGAAAGGAGTATCACTTAAAAAAAGTATGCTCATGGTTGTTATATTAAGTGGAGATGAACATTAGAACAATTAAAAAAATCCAAGAATGTCGACACTTATATTTTATATAAATTTTTTTCGTGCCTCTATTTATAATATTTATATTATTTAAAAATTCACCTACATGTTTCATTCATTGGATGAGCAAAATGTCTTTTTCGTGCCAAACTAAAAGAGTCATTGAAATGAAAATTACAAGCTTGTTTTTTCTTTATAGTGAATCATAATACAGATCATCCTTGCTTTAGAGGCTGCCTCATAAAGATTTGAAAGGAAAACCTATAATTAATAAAGTCATGCTGACTAAAGGGTATTTTTAGAATATTGGCTTAGCTGCACAACCAGACAAATCAAAAGGGGTTGAAATTTCATGCATAGCTAGATCCAAAGATCTCTTACTCACAATCAGCTCCGTGGCAAATAAAGCATTGAAATTCCAAGACTACAGGAAGAGTGCATGCCAATACTTAGAAAAGTATGTGATTGAATTGACACGTGGTTTTTGCCCATTCCCAAAAGTCCATGTGTCAAAATCTGCGACATCACCATTTCCTGTTACACTACTATGTACCCAATCTAGAGATACTTATGGTCAGCACAAATTATAGAACCTTTAACCTAAAAAATATGTGAAGGTCACCTGTCAAATAAAAACCATTCTAGTCAACCTATTAAAAGGTTAATATATATATATATATATATATATAGAGAGAGAGAGAGAGAGAGAGAGAGAGAGAGAAGGTCTACGTATGAAAAATATAAAATATTCATTTAAATTCCAACTTTGGATGTGTATGTTTCATACTTTTGTATGATATGGTATATGCTTATAACTTTTATTTAACAAAAATATATACATATAAGAATATTATATTTTTGGTATTTAAGAGCGAAAAACAAGGACCCCGTAGAAATTAAAATGTGATGACATGTACTAAAAGATACAATAAATGTTTCACACACGATTAGAATTATGGTTTTGCTCAATTTTTCTAAGATAATCATCAAGAGATTTTAGCTTCAGATGAGGTTAGTATTGGCTCTTTTTAGGTCTGATGCTCATTACTTCGGGATATGCTATGGAATCTATATATTAATTGATATGACATTTTAAAATCGTAAAACCTATTAGTCAAAGCGAACAATATCATGCCATAAGTAGGATCAATCACGCACTATTTCATTGATATTAGAACCAAAGATAAGAATGTTGATTGAAAATATATCCACAGTGTAAATGTGTAAAATCACGAAAAATCATACATAGTCAGAGAATATGCTATATACGCAATATGATGCCACTTCCCTTCCACAATATGACATGTCTGGTTAAAACCATAAAATCTAACTGTCAGAATATATAATATTCTATCATAAGTGGGACCAATCACGTGGCCCTTCATCATTGGTCTTCTATTCACCTGAGCCTTTCTTTGTTACGTGAAAGTCATTGTCATACTTGCACCCAAAAAGAAAGTCATGTTCATGCTCCATAACGTGCTCTTATGCATGGCCTTAATTCTCTGCAGCCTATAGCAGTATTCATGCCCTCATGTTGGGTGACACCATGACAGTAAGGTAAAACAATGACAACTGTCACAATCGCGCGCCACCCATCCACCCACCAACCCCTGGAAAAAAATCGTCTGTAATTCCGATCTCGTACAATTTCGTGAAATACCATCTTCAGGTGGTGACACGTGTATTGATACCAATGCAATGGTCCAGATTTGATTTAAATGCCTTTTCACTGATTTAAGGTTTTATTAGTTGTACCAGATCTAGACCATTGTATTGGTATCAATACACGTGTCACCCCCTGAAGGTGATATTTCACGAAATTGTATTAGATCGGAATTACAAACGATTTCAACCTACCAACCCCTAGCTCCTCCATTCTTCATTCCCTTGTAGCTCATAGTTTAGTTGCCCACGAAGCCATGATCCAATCAACGGTAGAGAAATTGTAATCAAAATCAAATGTTCTCTCTTTTTTAACTTAATAATCTCAGAGTGGGCCCCTAAGATTACAAAACCTTATAGATTAGGGACACCTGTCCCCCTGTTATCTTTCTCATTGGTAGAGATATTGTAATCAAAATCAAATGTTGCTCCCTTTGGGGACACCTGTCTCTCATTCTGTAATCAAACCAAGTGATCCCCACTTTTAAATTAATAATTTGCATGTGGAGCCCTTCAAATAAAAAACTATATGGATTCGAGGACACCTGTCTCTCAATATGAGAAAGTTCTAAATTAATAAAAAAATAAAAAGGGTCAAATGTTAATGCCACTTGGCGAGCTCAAGGCCTCTAGTGTAAATCATCTGAAGCTATTAATGACTCAACTTAATGGTGTGAGACAGTTTAGAGGGTGGGTGGGACCTACATGGTATTCATTAAGAGATGACGTGGATCAGCAAATCCCACAATGGGGAAAGACGTGGCTTGCTCCTTTGGGTGATGGGCCTAGAGTGGGGCCTCCAAAGGTGCAAAAGCCAAGAAAGAGCACACGCTCTTTGTCTTTTGATTGATTTCGGCCAGCTCTTTCCAAAGTCGTGCCCCACGTGTGAATTGGGCAGCATCATTTCCGCCCTTTTAATGGAGATGTCATGCCGGCCCCATCCTTCCCAACCCCCTGACTAGATTCCCAGCTGCCAACGCTATGCAGCATTATGATTTGTGCCTTTTATCTGTGTCACCACATGTGGTGTTAGTAAGTTAATTACTTTGACTTGAATCGTTCTAGTGAAGTTAAAAATAATAAAAAATTAGTCAAGAGACTTGAATACTGGCTCAATGTTAAAAAGTGACATTGGTCAGGTTCAATTCTTCCAAATTCCCTGGACTCTGGTTTTTTGTTTATTCTCTGTTCGCCAATTTTTTTCTCTTTTCTCCACCAACCCTCACCCCGGTACCACCATTTCTCCACCACCCTATGCAACTTCCACCCAACCACTTCTATAGTCGCCACTCTCATGGCTTTCATAACTTCCATCCCCAATCTCTACATCCACCACTTTCAACCCTCTTTGCAATCCACTATGCAACCCTTGCCCCCACCCTCCAATCTCTACTCCCGACATCTCCACTATGAGGTTGCTAAAGTATGATGATTACAAGAAATTCGATTCTCAAATGGTTGCAAGAGAGGTAGAGCACAAAAATTCGAGAAAGAACCTCAAATTGTTGCTGACAAGATTTAGCCATGAAATAAAAAACCGAAGCAATATCAAGACTTTCAAAAATTCGTAGTAGCAACTCTACTATTGGTATGGCAAAAATGTGTTACCCTTAAGAGCATATTAAGAGAACCGAACGGGTGGCGAGCCTGAGGTCGATAGTCAATAATACCTGCCCTGACGAGTAGTTTAGACCTGACCGAGCCACATATTCAGTCCAAAGTTGACAAGCAAGCCAAAAGCAACCCGACAACCTGACCGACCGATCGACTCTACTAGAAGAGCCTCGAGTACCGAGCGGCTAGCCAAACATCAGCATGAGGAAAGCGGGGTAGATGTTCCATCACATGGTAATCCAAACAACTCAACAAGCTCAACAACGCTAAAACAACTACCGAACGACAGACCCAATGCCTCACTAGCCAAGCGGCAAGCGGTGTGTGCAGTCATCGTTCTAGATAGGTAGTTCGGAAAATCAGACTGCCCAATCCAGGTTGCTTGGCAACTGGGCCACTCGACCCAGGTCGCTCAGCACAAGAGTCTTTCTCACACCAAGATATGCGTTAGAGGGCCATCTAGATCCAACACGTGACTCATGAGCAGGGAATGGAGCTGTCCTACTCTGAAAATGATTCTCGAAGGGGTATCGAATCCTCCCTATGAAGAAAGATATCTTGCCCTATCCTCCGAGATATGGTCAATACATGAAGTTCTCATAACTGGAACGTCTCCTATATTCACTTTCCTATTACAATTTTTGTTATATTCAGACAACTACCAGCATTAGGAAGCTACGAAAGCGAAACTCTCACTTGATGGTCACCATATTTAGCTATAAATACCCAGGTTAACCCCTTTCCAAAGGATCAAACTTTTTCCATTCTTACTTGAATTATCTCTTTGTAGAAAGATCTAACTTAGGCATCAGAGAGTCCCCTGCGGGATCAACTCAAAGCTCACTCTTTTGTTTTCCTCTTTGTGCAAGTTCCATCAAACTTCCTAGGATGATTTCTTGCCCAATAGATTGACGCCATCTTTCGAAGACAACATTGAACAAGCCACCCACTCAAACCATGAATCTACATGACAGGTGTTCTTTGTTTCCTCCTCCCGCCGCTCAAGGAGGATAGGAAGATCAAGGGAACCAAGCAAGACAGGCTAATGTTGAGGGTCCTCCTCTGGCTCCCCACTTGGCTTGTCGAACAAGGAGAAAACCGCCAGCATGTTGTGGGTGGGGGCCTACCACCACCTCCACCAGTCGCTTTGTTAAACACGATGCATCAAACACCAACGCAAAGGTAAATGACTTGCAAATACAACTGTTGGAAACCAATGACATGTTCTGCAAGTTCATCCATCAATTCAGGGTAGCTATTCCCCAAGGATTACCTTTCGCTCTATCGATCAATGGACAACATCCAAGACTAATTCTGCAAATGGATGACGTCTAAATCCCGCATAAGCCGATCGATAGGAAGATGAAGGCAAACACATCGGACCCCCCGAGGCACACCATTATAGTAACCCTCATCCCTCCAGACCTTTGGGTATTGCCAGCAGACACATGCAAGGAATAGGGACCGTGTTATAGAAGAGTAGACCCCTCATGGAGTTCGAAGCCCTACTCGCAGAACCAACCCCCCGAGAGTGAAAATACCAGGAGGGTTGATCCGCCATTAAGGATCAACCCAAGAAGAGCGACCCATTTGGGAAATAGGTCCCCTCAGACCCCTGCTCGAGAGTAAGGAGCTGACCGTGGGCATCACAAGAGCCACAAAACTAGGGGTAGGGATCACTGATCCCCCGAGTGGTCCAAAACATTTGTGGCCATTCGGACTTACCTGTTTCTCCCGAAGATTGTTCATCCCAGAAGAGAAATAAGCCTAGAGTGCCACATTCGGGAGTTAGACGAGAAGGTGAATAACATGAAAATAGTGGTGGTAGGCATGCTAGCTATCCCCATGCATAATTGCTTATTGGTTGAGCTAGTATTCACAGAACTCCCCAAGAAGTTCAAGACACTTGCCTTGATCCTCTCTTATGGGACGACTGACCTTGTGGACCACCTCTGACACTACAACCCTGGGCCTTTATATAGGCTCTCTGGGAAGGCAGCACACATAGATGGTTGTATGAGCTACCAGTGACCATTGGGGAAGCCCCCGATTGGCCACCACGCAACTTCATGGTTGTGAAGATGGCCTTAGCCTACGATGTTTTTTTAGGCCGTCAAATGCTGAATGATTTGGGGCCAATAGCCTCCATTAAACACCTCAAAGTTAAGTTCCCTACTAACTAGGGAGTTGGAGAATGCCGCTCAAGTCAGAAAGATTCATATGTAGCAAGGAAAAGAAAGGGGCCAGTTCATCCCTAGTGTGTGGCATTGAAGTTGGAGATGTATGGAACGTATCTTGTCGACAACGGGGTGAATCTGGTAGAGGAGCTTATGCAAGTACTATTGATTGGATGAGAGTTGGACCGAAAACTTCAAATTGATGTGCTACTAAGCAAAGAGCAGGGCCAAGAAATACTTAACTTCCTCAGGAGTAATGCAGAAGTCTTCACTTGGTCAACGAAAGACATGCCCGGTATCACAAGGACCGTTGTCAAACACACCGTCAACATTGAACAAGCATGAAGGCCAGTCAAGCAGAAAAGAAGAAACTTCTCTCCTGAGCGATAAAGAGTTATCAATGAAGAGGTAAAAATTTTGAAGGCGTCACACCTAATGAAGGAAGTATAGTTTCCCACTTGGCTCACCAATGTTGTCATGGTCCCCAAGTCAAACGAAAAATGGTGAATTTTCATCGACTACACAGACTTGAATAAAGCATGCCCAAAAGACTGCTACCTCTCTTAGTACAACAAAATAAGAATGAAGGAATATGATGAGGAGAAGACATCCTGACCGAATGAGGCTACTATTGCTATAAGGCAATGTCGTTTAGCCTGAAAATGTTGGGGCTACCTATCAGAGGATGGTGAATGGCATGTCTGTATAGTAGATTGCGAGAAACATGGAGGTGTACCTGAATGACATGCTTGTCAAAAGTGCAAAATCCGATCAACATGTGTCTGACCTTAAGGAAGCATTCAGGATGATGAGGAAAAATCAGATGAAGTTGAACCCCTCAAAATATGTGTTTGGTGTCAGCTCAAGAAAATTCTTGGAATTTATGGTCTCGAAGAGGGGAATAGAAGCAAACTTGAGCAGGGTCTAGGAAATGCAAGACATGACTCAACCAAGGACCATTTGGGAAATTCAATGGATCATCGATTGGGTTGCGACCCTCAATCGATTTGTTTCCCGAGCAGGCAATAAGTGTTGGCCCTTCTTTAAGACACTAAAACTTTTGATGGCTGAGTGACACTGCAATGCAAGACTTAAGTTAGTACCAAGAAAAGAAAAACTAAAGGTTGAAAGACTACTCTCGAAAGGCTAATCATATGCGATAAACCCATGCCCAGTGAGAAAGTCCTCATCACCCAGCTCAATGGGGTGTAAATGATAAGGCCCGAATCAGTCAATGCCTTGAGGGTTTGCTCATCAGCATCCGTTAGGGTGGGATGAACATTCACTGTAGTGGTGTTTGATTCAAATTAAATATTACGATCGGAAGACCTCCAATCCCTGACGTAAAGAAGAACATGTTCTTCCATCCCTTGATGGAATAAGGATTCCCCTCCACAACCTTAATCTTCCCGCATTGGCTCAATGTGTACCAACCATGATAGCCACCCTACGAGTTCAAATGGAAGCAGGCCAAGAAGAGGGAAAAAAGAGTCGCTCAGTCTACCCATTCAAAAGGGCGTAAAACCCTATCAAGGTCTACCAATTATTTAGCAAAAGTTGGGAGGGACTAATGCCGAAGTAGTTAAACACCTCGGTCAGGAGGGGGTGCACAAGGAAATGGCGTCCACCTCTGAAGGCCTCCTCAATCAAGTAGACCTCTCTACTGACCGGGGTACAATAAAATTCATTGAGCGCAGGAACCCAGAGGCTAATTGAATCGGGGATGTGAAACTGGGACCTAATCTTAACTAAGTCCTCCCACAAATGGTTATAGTAGGTCAGTGCCACGAACCCGATGCCCATAAGAATGAAGGTGGGTTTGATGCCCCTCTGCATGCCAGGGAAGGACAAATTAAGACTAGTCTCTAATGGAGGTATTGTTATCAGAAGTAGTGCAATAATGGAGCTAGGGCATCCTCTGGGATAGTGCTTGATGAAACGAGGATGAAGGTCACAAATGTAGTCCTATTTACCATAGAAATCACCTCAATCTCTACCTCTAGGTCTCAGGTGGAAGCCATTAATGGCGGAAAAAGACTAGAGGAAGAAGAAAATAAATGAAAAAGGAAAAGTTAGGGAAGAAAAGTTTACTTGTGAAGGAATAAAGTCTAGCAAATGGTAGAGCAGGGCGAGAGCAAGGCCGGTGCTAGAAGAGAATGGAGCACACCCAAAACACTGACGATAGGAAGAGAAGATGCTAATGGAGTAAAACTCTTGAGCACAAGGAAGAAGATAGGGATGAAGAAGATGAACAGTAAAAAGGCACTTAAAATGACATTTTTCCCCCAAGTGCGTGTGAGGGCATTCAATAATGTAAAGGTCATACGACGTGTCTCAAGGGAAAGGGTGCGAACTAGACCGATTAGTAGACTAGTTCGGCCCTTTAGTGTTAGGTTCGAAGTAAGAAAGTTGACATGGCAGCTCTATATTCATCAACTCATCAAAAGGGGTGATTTTTTAATCACGAAAAGCTATTTCCACCTCAGCACATCTCCCGGAAAGGCTGTGGCGCATTAATGGCAAGGTAGAGAAAAATTCAAAAGATGAAAGTTCGAGCCCTTGAGGCAATTACCCTTCCCATAATACATGACACTCGGCCACAACAAGAAGGATCTGTGTTCCCAACTGCAAGATGGTGACCCAAATACTCCAACCGGCCACAAGTAGCTCGGTAGGAGTAGGGGCAATCTATTATGGTAAAAATGTGCTACCCTTAAGAGCATACTGTAAAAACCGGATGGGTGGCATGCTCGAGGGAGATAGGCAATGATACCGGCCCTAATGAATGGTTTAGACTCGATCAAGCCACTTATCCGGTCCAAAGTTGACAAGTAGGCCAGGAGCAGCCTTATCAATTGACTCTACTAAAAGAGCCTCGACTACGGAGCGACTGGCCAAATGCTAGCATGAGGAATGCAGGGCAGATGTTCCATCCAGCGGTAATCCAAACAGCTCAACAAGCTTAACGACGCTAAGACAATTACCAAACGGCAGGCCCAAGGCCTCACCAGCCAAGCAGCAAGCAAATCGTGCACCTGTCATTCGAAAAACTGGACTACCTAATTGAGGTCGCTTTGCAATGGGACCACTCAACCTAGGTCGCTCGGCATAAGAGTCCTATAGGTTCCCACACTAAGATATGCGTTAGCAGGCCATCCAGATCTGACACGTGACTCATAAGTAGGGAACGAACGTGTCCTACTCCAAAAAGGATTCTCTGAGGAATATCGAATCTTTCATATAAAGAAGGATATCATGCCCTATCCTCTAGAATATGGTCAATACGTGAAGTTCCCATAACTAGGAAGTCTCCCATATTCACTTTCCTATTATAATTCTTGATATATTCAGACTCCTACCAGTATTAGGAAGCTACCAAAGCGGGACTCTCACGCAATGGCCTCCATCTTCAGATATAAATACACAGGTGAACCTCTTTCCAAAGGATCAAACTTTTTCTATTCTTACTGGGATTATCTGTTTGCAAAGAGATCTGACTTATGTATTGGAGAACCCCCCGTCGAATAAGCCCGACACTCACTCTCTTATGTTTTTCTCTCTGTGTAGGTTCCATTAACCTACCTAGGATGATTTCTTTCCATAACAGCTACAAAATTGACATTGCTTGTCACCCCATCTGGTCATCTCCCTCGTGAGGTTCTCCATCATGCTACCTCCAAAGTTCTCTCTCAAATTTCTTTATGCTGTAATTTAGGTGAGGCTGCTAAGAGTTAGAAAGATATGGTATCAAGTGTTAAGAATATTTGGTCCAGAGAGAAAGCGAGCCCACTTGTAAGAGAAGGGCAAGGAGGAGGAGGAGGCGGGGAGCAGCGAGGCAACGGAAGCAAGGTTGGGGGAGTTGCAAAGGGGGTGGGGTGTAAGGAGAGGGCAATATTGTGATGGAAATAATTTATAGAGGAAATTACACTCCCCTCCCCTGTACTATGCCATTTTCATAAATACCACTCCTTCCCGTCTAGTTTGAAGATTCTTTCAATTGTCCCATTAGTTACAGAATTAAAATGACACGTAAAAAGATACTATCACCCTTGTGTCTAATGCATATACTTTCTCCCCCTTTTTCCACCTCAGCTATGTATTTGAACTTTGATCATTGGTTAGACCTGCTTTCAAGCTCTCCTAACCTAGAGAAGAAGAGCGAGTGCAGCAAGGTCTTCTCCTCCCTCTTCGTAACTCATCTATTATGGGACAAATTGCACTTGCAACTTAGGGTAAACTCCTCCCTCTTCGCGTCTCATCTCTCTTATCATCGCAGCAAGGGTCTCTACTTTCCCCTTTTGTAGTTTAAACTTTACTCCACCCTAGTAGGCAGCAATCCAATAGATTACAAAATCTCATCTACAAGACAAGGCATTAACTAGCTTAATTTTAATTTAATCCAAAGAGAGTGATAGTGCTTATGAAAGCAATTCCAAATTCCAAATTCCAATCTCCATTCAAGAACATTGACTCACAATAGCAAAATTTGTACAAATAAAAAAAACCCCAACAATCTGGAAAACAAGAAGAAAAATCCTAGTAGTTTCCACGTCTTCAATTTCAGGATTTAAAATTACCCATTTTTTCCAAAGCGGATAGCTATTAACTTTTTCCCTAAGCGATTACTAACAATTTTTTTTTTTTTTTATGAATAAATGCCAATGAAATTCTCTGTATTTCGCCATGTCGATCGCATCTTGACGAAGTTCTGAACATTTGCAAAAGAAACGATTCAAAGGATGAGACTAAGGAATACGAAGTGAGCTCAACATTCCGGTTTTCAGCGTTGCTCTGCGGTTAGAAAGTGAATAGAGAAGTAATGATAATGATAAGCATTTGTAGGTGCACAAATGATTTTACTGGCATAATTTCGTTGTTGCCCAGAAGAGAGAGAGAGAGAGAGAGAGCATCAACCATCAGAGAGAAGAAAGAATGGAAAATGTTAATAGCTGTGAGGTTTCCTATTATTTAGGGCTCTTAACGTCATTCTTGGTATTTTATTTGACAGAAGGGTAATTTAGGAATTAAATATTATATATTAAGGATGAGATCATCACTTAACAAGGCTATCTAACGGAAAGGGTACGATTGAAAGAATCTTCAAACTAGAGGGGAGGATATTGATATTTAAGAAAGTACGTGGGGGGAAGTGGTACTAGGGCATAGTACAAGGGATGGGAGTGTAATATCCTCTAATTTATATATCTATATACATATATATATATATATATATATACACGTGCAAATACACGTGGGGTAGTCTCCTTCAAGCTTCCTTCTCTTTGCTAGTGAGCACATATATTTTACTATGCTATTATCAATCACTTAGGTACTTCTTTTAGTCCCATCTCGCCATCCCAAGAGAGAGAGAGAGAGAGAGAGAGAGAGAGAGAGAGAGTAAAAATAGTTGATAATTCTTGTTGTATTTCATTGTGTGGGAAATACAATTCCTGCCTATAATTCACTAATGGAAGGGTCTCATATATGTGAACAAGACAAAATGCTTTAGGTTCAAAAAATAAGAATCTCCAGAGGCACAACAATTTCCCTTCATATTCCTCACCAAGTTTTAGTTAGTAAACACATTTGACAACGACATAAGGGATCATGTAACTTCAATCCTTTGCTTGGTCATCAGTGTGGTTGTGCCCAACTTCTTAATCTTATCTGGAAAAAATATACAGAAAATAAGAAATTGATTAGTTTCACTGATCAATTGGTGTATTCTAGAGGTGTATAGTATACATCATATGAAAATTAATCGCTTAAAAAAAAATAAAAACTAAGAGAATGAATTTAGAGCTACAACTTAGTTGGACCCAAGGAGTAATCCGTATTTTGAGGTATAAGAATTCATCTTCCCCTACAACCCCTTTATTATTATTATTATTATTATTATTATTATTTATTTTTTTTTTTTTTAATTTTAGGGAGGGTGGAAAGGGGTTGGTTATTGAATTGACACTAGAGCAAGATAAACATTCATCCTGTTGTAGGATCCTAGTTTTGTCGGTCACTAAGGTTTCTAATTTTACTTTTCAAGTAATAAATAGAAAATGTCCCCCTGTGAAACATGTTAGATCAAGAGGATACAATATTCCAAGAATGTGAATAACCAAAATATGCTGCAAAAAAAAATTTTGATTTGTCCCAAACATCGTCTAGAACCAACAATGGTGGCTCTGGCTTTCTCTCCTCCAAAAGGTAATGAAATTGTTTAATTACATTTTCTTCACTCTGGCCGGAATCTCTAAGGTGGGCGTCATTGAAATAGTTATAAAAAATATTTTATCCTTGAATATACTTGCAACAAACAGAGTACAGGGAAGTTGAAATGTTGTTAGTAGGAAATGACAAAGAACAGAGTTTGCATCAAGTAAGTAGGAAATGTTGTTCTTCCTTTGTCAACACCCAAAATGATTCCATCTGCCATTTTCTGTTTTTCCTCTATTTTGTAGACTCCTCCCTCTTAGGATTCCAAATCCTAAACTCAGCAATTTCAAATCTATCCCAGATAGTCTCTTCCATTGGAGCCGCAAAGATAGTATA
>NC_056566.1:2703905-2747524 GCF_013358625.1 Macadamia integrifolia
GTACTTCTTTTAGTCCCATCTCGCCATCCCAAGAGAGAGAGAGAGAGAGAGAGAGAGAGAGAGAGAGAGAGAGAGAGAGAGAGGCATAAAATCCCCAAATTATGGTTCCATGTCATTTTTTTTGATGGAGAGAGAGAAACCTAATAATTACTTCCCCCTCCATAATTGTTCATTCCCTCACCACCCTCCATAACTCTCTCTCTCTCTCTCTCTCTCTCTCTCTCTCTCTCTCTCTCTCTCTCTCTCTCTCTCTCTCTCTCTCTCTCTCTCTCTCTCTCTTCATATTTAATTTTGTAAATCTTCCATTTTGAGGGAAATTATAGAGATTTAAATATGCAGATATATATATAATTATTATTATTTTTTTCATCTTTCATTTTGAGGGGTTTTTTGGTCATTTGGAAAAAAAATTTCGTAGATGTCAATAGTTTTTTTGTCTTTTTGAAAATATTTAATAATTAGGAATCAAATCTCTTCATTATTTGGGGATTTTATTATTATGACTTTACAAAAAATAATAATAATAAAACGTGGAGCACAAAGGTGGGGGAGAAAAAATAGGGAGATTTAAGGAGGTAATTATGGAGAGATTTACAAAATTAAATATGGATGGATATATATATATATATATATAGAGAGAGAGAGAGAGAGAGAGAGAGAGAGAGAGAGAGATTGATTAAGGAGGAGTAATAGCAAGAATTACTTCCCCCTTTCTCCTCCACATTGAGAGGGAGAAATCAATTTTTTTTTTTCATCTTCCATTTTGAGGGAAATTATAGAGATTTAAATATGCACATATATATATATATATTTATAATTAATTTTTTTTTTCATCTTCCATTTGAGGAATTTTTTGGTCATTTGAAATTTTTTTTTGTAGATGTCAATGATTTTTTTGTCTTATTGAAAAAGTATGCCAAAGACAGAGAGTACGTACATTTTAATAATAGTATGATATAAAAGATTAATTTTTTTATTATTTAAAAATAATATCTTAATTATCTTTCAAGGAATGCTAGCAGTATAAACGAGCATAACAAAGAACTCTATGTTGGACATGCGTGTTCCTGCCGACACTCTACCAATTCACTATCTTTTTGTCTACACAGGCATAAAAAATTATAGCATTCCTCTTATCTTCAATTGAGTGTAACCAATGGTCCAATACATTAGCCTCACCTCATTCCACTTGAAATAGACAAAACCATAGATTTCTCATTAGGTGACCTTTATATTTTAGACCTTCATTCCACTTTTTTTTTGGTAGAAACCTTCATTCCACTTGAAATTGGACAAAACCATACATTTCTCATTAGGTGACATTCTCTAGAGGGGTTTGAGGGCTTTTGCACCCAAAAAAAAATGTACTATTAAAGTCTAAATTGCTTGGCCCACCTTGTATTATACATTTCCTCCCACAAATGTAGCACTCAAACCACATAATTTTAACAGTTCTCTACAATTAAAGAATTATCAATGAACTAGCTTTTGAAAGCCTTTCCTTGACCATGTGTCATAATGTTTAGGATTAAGTTTTATATTTGCCTTATGGATGTATAACCTCTAAAAGGTCCAAAACTGTTAACAAAAACCATCATGTGGGCCAACCAAATCTTTGATTATATAACTGTATATCAAATAAATAATTTTCTACCAAATATACAATCTTAATTTTAGCTTCCTCTGTCCTGTGCCCTTCGCAACTTGGATTGGAGGAAGAAAAAAAAAAAAAGTTATGATCCTATGAACTAAGGTCCTGTCCATTCAGCTCTTCCGAATTAACAAAAGTACCATGGAACCCGTACGGAACCCTTCTAGGCAATTTGACGGAGGCCTCTTGTTTCATGGTCGAAGCATTCACCACCACCAGCTCCGACCTTTCCCTCTTCTCATCCCTAACGAAACTCATCACGTACCCATCATCTTCTTCAGCTGGTCCCGGCACGAAACATGGTTCACCGCCAAACCTCCCCTCACCGTACTCAAACCTCATCACCTCTCCGGTGGCCAAGTCCACCTTCGCCACTCCTGAGCACTTGGGCCATGGGTCTGCAATGGCCAGGTAAGCGTACCTCGTCTTCCGCCCCAAAAGCTTCTTATTGACTTGACCAGCCTCTAGGTTCAACCCGGAGACAATCTCACGGCGACTGGATTCGCCGGTCGTTATGTTCAACCGGATTTCCGATAAAACACTTTGTAGCGGTTCGTCCTGTTCGTTGAAAATTGAGTCTGCTGGAGTCATGCATGATCCAATAACGCTGACAATCTTGTCACCGTTCGTTGAAGTCTCCTCCCATGCGTTCCATAGGTGGAAGCAGAAGCAATTTGGCACGTCGATCCAACGGATTCTGGACTCGTCCGTGTCGTACTTGGGTAGAACCCCGAACCGAGAGGTCTTGGTTCGGTCGAAGACAACCGGGGATTTGCCCTTTATCATCTCGGTTAGCTTGAAAACCACTTGATGATCAGGGATCACTATGGAGTTCTCTGTGATGGCGAAGTCGTGTATCATAGTGGGTTGTTCGAGTGAGATTGCAACTTCGGGTGACTTCCTTCCCTTTTTGTTGAATCTGAAGCACTTGAGGTAAGGTTCTTGACGATGTCGTAGCTGAGAGAGAACAGCTCACCCGTTTTGGGGTCCATCTTGGGGTGGGCAATCATGGAAGACTTGAGCTGACCGGAGAAGTCGAACCGGCCAACTGTCTCGAGGTCACCATCAGCCGTGATCCTGACGTGGTAGGGAAGGTCATCCTCCGACATGGCGAGAAGGCGACCGTTGAGGTATACAAGACCCGCATTGGCAACGCCGATGCCCTGGCTGGCATTGACGAGACCAACCATAGCACGTGCTTGCAAGAGCAAGAGTCTTGCGATGCCGGTGTGGCCATGAAGTTCTCCGATAGGCTTAGGAAAGAGTTGCTTCCCAAATGCCGATTCTTGCATGAGTCGTCTCGTCCGGGTGTAGCGGCAGCTGTAGCTAGCTCTATTGCCGTTACTGTTTAAGGAGACAGCGTGAATCATGCCGTCGCCATCGAAAAGGTGGTGGCCCCCGGATGGTGCGAGCATGGGGTTGGCCCCGTTACGCACATAAACACCATTAAGCCCGGCCGGGATATGACCCGCTACCTGCAAATCGTGCTGAACCGGAGTTTCTGAGACAGGAGCGAAATTGCCAACGATTTGGACTGCAGGGTCGACTGTCTTAGGGAGAGGGTTCTTCTTCTCGGACTCTGCGATGAGGGAGGTCTCCACAAGGTCTAATAGGGAAGCCGCTAGTTTCTGAAATGGGTTTAGGACGGGAGGGTAGTTGGGTTTGGTTAGGACGGAAGGGAACGGTGGTTGTGGTGGTTGTGGTGATGGGAGTGAGGATTTTGGTTCGCGCATAGGCATTGGGGCCGGCCTTGTGATTTTTATTGAGGGCGTCTTCTTCCTCGGTGGTGGAGTTACGAGGATTGCGGAGAAATCCCTAATTCTTTTAGTTTGAGCTTCACAGTTTGGGGCAAGGGGGTTAGCAGAGAAGCTCAGACAGGCTTGCATGGCTGCTGACCTTGGTTTGAGAAAAGGGAGTGTGTCTGTGTTTGTGGAAATGGGGTGCGAATGATTTATAGGAAATGAAAAGAAAACGTGCGTTTGGGGCGTCAGGATCCTTTCCACATACGTGGTGTCCTCCAAGTCAGACACCTGTCCTCATTCAATCGAAAGAAGTTTCTTATAAAGTTGAAGCAATTTTTGGGATTGGGAGTATTCAGCGTTCCAGCTGGGGTTGTGGAGGGATTGACACTTGTAAACCGAAGATTTGAAAATGGAGTTCCATAATTTGTATCCCTCTTGGGGATCCGTAAATCATACCTGAGAAGTTTGGCGGTGAATGGGGAAGGAAGAGGCACGTGTGAAAGCGATTGGGGGAGGGGTTATACATGGGGAGCTCCATGCATCATTTCGATACTATTGTGGGTGACGCAGGAGACATAAATCGCCAAAAGAAAAAAGAACTGTTTTGAGTCATCAGGTTTGGTTAAATACAAGTCGGGGTGAGAAACCCAGTTTTTGTCTTTTCTTTTTTCTTTTTTTTTCAAAGGAATAACATAGTTTTCTAACCATGGTTAAAGACTAATCGTTGTTTGTTTATAATAACGTATCATGACAGACTTGACCGTTATAAGATGGTTATGGCTATTCCCTTAACCAAACAACTGCAGATGAGTTGTCTACTCATTCTTGAATAGATAGTTCAGAGCTCTGGTCTCCTATGCGAAAATCGTCTGCACCGGTTGCATTGATGCAGTGAGTATTAGGTGATTGGGAACCTCTTAGGGTGCATACTTAGATGCTCTCAGCTATCCGATGCTCGTCGCACCTCACCACTCACTGCAGAAGATGTGGACTTTGATCTCCTCTCATTGCTTGGGAGCTTAGTATTTCATATTCTATTTCCTCTCACTACAACTAGCTTGGGACTCTTATGTTAAATCCAGATTATCCCAAATTCTTATGTTGATGTAGTAAGATAGGCCACATCAGCTAAGAGTATGTACATCGCTGAAGGTATGTGCATTGTTCTTCTACATTGCGACCAACATACCTCTAATCTTTTATGGCCCAATCCCCTCCCTCAAAATTTCATTGTTGAGGCTTGAGGAGAAAGCACCCACCCCAGCCCGAGCAATCATTTTATGTCGCACTACATTGGTGAGGTGAGGATCTGGGTGGCTGGGAGCACCCGGGCACACATCTCGAGTTGCTCTCAGCCGTCTAGATCCTCACCACACTAGTGCAGTGCGGCAGAGGATTTTTATACCCCCAACCCCTATGGGGCCATAGAATTTCTTAAGGAAAAATTAAAAAATTACTCAAAATTGAATTTCAATTTATTAAATTACCCATCCAATCTTTTGATTAATCAAACTACTCAACAAAAAGAGGGGTACTACAAAACTACCCAAAACATTGCTTTTCTCTCAACATCAATGTATTTTTGGACACTTTTGCCCCTCTCCGTCCAAGGCAATACTCAGTGTAGTCCCACGGCTAGGGTTTTAACTTCTCTCCTCTATGATCCAAAGTAGTAGAACGCACTTTTCTCCTTGTTATATGTTTTGTTGATTTCATTACATTGTTGAAGGTTTGAATTACAGGATGCCTTTGAAAGACAATATTCAATCATTCATGTCTAAATTACAAAATCTTAATATAAATTAGTTAAATCACTAAGTAATAGAAAATGAGAACTAAACCAATATCGTTCACCGACGAGCCATGCATTTCGACAAAGATTGACGCAACCATAGGTGCCATTTTTGTTTAGACAGCAATAACCTTCTCTTACAACCTTAATGGAGATGTGTTTATCCGTCTTCACCTTCACAATAACTTTCCCAAGATAATGGGGAGCTTGTGTGCTTCGTATGATAGAGAGAGTACCAAAGTCTCCTTGTTTTATAGATAACCACTCAATGCTCCATAATGGTTGTGAGTTACAGGAAACATATCTATCACATTCATTCAGAACCCCTCAGAAGTAGGAATCGACAAGATCTATATAGAATTTAGGCGTCAATGTCTTAGTCAACGAATCAACAATTATTAGACTTGTCTTTATGTGAGCTATAAACACCTCTTGTTTCTGAACAACTTCCTTTACAAAGTTATACTTCACTCCAATATGCTTTGCTCAACTAAATTGCTTGTCATTCTTGGAGTATTACACAACGGCAATATTATCGTAATACATTCTCAATGACTTCATGATGGTATCGACTACCATAGCTCAAAGATAAAATTCTGTAACCAAATCGCTATAAGCATGCCATAAACTATGCTTCTATGGTAGAAGTAGGGACATAAGACTGCTTCTTGGATTTCAAAGAAATCGTCCCTCCAACAATTAGAAAAACATAACATGATGTAGAATTCCAACTGTCGAGGCACCCAGCATATCAAAGTCCAAATATCCAATCACATCCAACCGATCAAATGCTTTGTAAGTAAGCATGTATTCTTTTGTTCCTTGCAACTATTGCATCACTTTTTTTTGTTGCACTCAGTGATTCATACGAGGAGTACAACATTATAGTTAATGTCTGGGCAAGTATAAATCCTAGTGTACATAAGGCTCCCCACAACAGAAGAATAGGGAATGTCTTTCATCCTATCTCGCTAAATGATTCTATGGACACTGGCTCTTATCTCCTTTAATCATAGGAGACACATTTGTTCTACAATTATTCATACCATATTTCTCTAGTACATAATTGATACAAACTTTTTGTGACAGCCAAGCATTCAATGAAATTATCACGATATATCTCTTTGTCGATCACAAAAGAGGCCAAGCCCATATCTTTTATTCAAAATTCTCAGAGAGAAATGGTTTTGTACCCTTTAACAAATCAAGAACATTATTGGCAAGTAAAATGTCATCCACATACATGACCAAAAATAAAAACTTGCTCCCACTAACATTTAGATATATACGCTTGTTAAATGTGTTCTCAACAAATCCGAAAGATACTATAATATGGTTGAACTTAAGACATCATTGTCTAGTAGCTTATTTAAGTCCATAGATGAATTTCTTTAATTTTCACACTAGACCTTCCTTGCCTTGTTCACTGAACCTCTCAAGCTAGTTCTTGTAGACTTTGTCCTCTAAATCTCTATTTAAGAATGTTATTTTCACATCCATTTGGTGAAGCTCCAAATCATAATGAGTCATCAATGCTAAAATGATTCTAAGTGATTCCTTCTTAGTTACAGGAGAATAGGTCTCATGATAATCAATGTCTTCCTTTTGAGTGAAGCCCTTAGCAACTAGTCTAGCTTTATGTTATTCAACATTACCCTTCAAGTCATGCTTGGTCTTAAATTCCCATTTACAACTAATCGCTTTTGATCCTAAAGGTAGTTCCTTAAGCTCCCATACATCATTATCACTTATGGATTCATTATGTCTTTCATGGAATCTATCCATTTATTAGAATCATTTTCAATTGTACCATGTGAAAAACTTAAAGGGTTATTTTAAGTTTGATATCAAATTTTGATTTTTGGAGACACACTAAATTGTCATCTGGAATGACAGACCTCCTAAATCTTTGACTTTTTTTTTTTTCATATTTTCTATTGAGGCACGTTTTCAATGTTCTCAATGATGACTTCCTCATGGAGCGGTACATCCTCTATAGTTTTTTGTTCCACAAGATCATTATTTATAGTGATTTGTAAGAGAATAATCATATATGGATATATATATATATATATATATGAGTCGAAAGAGAAATATAAGACTCCTCAAACATCACATTCTATTTTTATCACTCCTACTAATGTTGCCATCTTCTAAGAATCTAACAATTGATATTTTACAATCTTAGTATTATATGAGGGTGCAAAAAACTTGAATCCCTTTGACCATTGACAGTAACTAATAAAATCACAATTTATAGTCTTAGGTTTGAGTCTCCTTTCATGGTGGTTATATAGTCTAGACAACTTCATATGTGTAAGTGCCTCCAACTAGGTTTCTTTTCCTTCCATAACTCATAAGGAGTTTTAAGGACTGACTTATTAGAAACTTGGTTCAAGACATACACGGTTGTTTTCAAAGCCTTACTCCACAAAAACATAGACAACGTCAAGTTGCTTATTATACTTTGTACCATTTCTTAAAGGGTACAATTGTGTCTCTCTATAATCCCTTTTTGGTTCAGGCGTACCAAGAAATGTATATTGGGGAGTTTATACTCTTTGATTTGAGGAATCAAGCAAAAGGTCCCTCACTTTGTCATAAATCTATATGTTTACTATAGTATTCACACCCTCCATCGGCTCTCACAGTCTTAATCTTCCTATCTAATTTATTTTCAATTTCAGCACAGAATGCCTCAAAGACATCCTTAGCTTCAACATTTTCCTTTATTAAGTAGACATAAAGGTACCTAGAGCAATCACTGATACATGTAATGAACTACCTTTCACCTATTATGCAAGAGCCAAAAGGTCCATAAATATTAGTTCGAATTAATTTAAGATTGCATCACTCCTTATGACAACTATATTTCTTTCTAGGTTGCTTTCCTTAAATGCAATTTAGGCAAGTTCCAAAGTCAGTAAAGTCTAGGGCATGCAATCCACCCCCCTTCATTAACATTTCCATTTTAGGTCTAGAGATATGACCTAAGATCCTATGCCACAAGGTAAAGGAATCATTATTGTTAGATTTACATTTACATCTAGCATTCACGTTTAGGGAAAGAAGGGATTTCTCATAATCGGAGTTCAAATTCAATTTATAAAGGCTATCACATAAATATCCAGTAAAAACTAGAACATTATTTTTAGAACCATTCAAAATAATGTTTCTAAGACTAGATCCCTGGCAATCAAGTTTAGAAAAAGAAAAAAAGAAAAAAAAAATTCTAAACATAGAGGGAACATAAAGAGTGTTCGTTAACTTCAGTTAGTATCAGATATCTATAACGAGTTTGTAAGTGATGATCGCTCGAACTTCAGACTCCATCCGGTTCTCTATATAAACTACACTCTCACTTGGATTTGTTCTTCGGATTGTAATGAACCCCTGCAAGGAATTTAAAATATGTATAGTGGCCCCAGAGTCAATCCACCTTGTGTTATAAGAAATATCAATGAAGTTAGTTTGAAAACAAACAAGGATAAAATTATTACCCTTTTTTTCGAATCAAGTTTTATGCTTCTAACAACCCTTACGAAGATCTCCCACCTCCTTGTAAAAGAAACATTTCACTTTATTAGAGTTCTTTTCCATATTGTCATTCTGCAGATTGGTTGCTTTCTTTTTTTGTGCAATCCTATTGTACTTTTCTCGCTTTTCTTTTATGTGAAATATAGTTGTCAGTTTGGTTTTCTTTCTGTTGCTTCTTTCTCATTTCTTCATGAACACATATGTTTTACAACTTATACAAGGTCCACGTATCTTTGTTCGTATTATAGTGAATCTGGAATGCTTCAAACTTCTCAAATAGAGATGTGAGAATGAACTTTATGAGAAATGCTTCACTTATTATCAATTTGAGCAAGTCTAACTCTATTGTCACATTTTTCCTCTTCATTATATGATCCCCTACACCACTTTTGTAATTATATTTCATTGTTACGAGCCTTTTCATCAGAGTGCATTCCAAAGACTTATCAGCCAATATAAATCGACTCTTAATAGCCTTTAAGAATGTGTTTGCATCCTCAGAATCAGTGATTGAATTATTTATTTTCATTCTGATTGGCATCCTTAAGTAAAATCGAAAAATTCAATTTGATTGTTTTCATTTCTCATGTTCATATTTCTCAGCATCAATAATATACTCAATGAGAATAGTTATTGGTTTGTCTTTGCACAAGCAATAATCATGGTCCATGACTATTAAATAGTACTTGAGTTGCTCATGTCAATTTGAGAACTTTGAGCTAGTGAGAATAGGGATAAAATGTAGAATAGTAATAGGTGTTGGTCCCACTGGAAGAAAATAGAAATACAAATTAATTTTAGAAAGAACAACCTATTGCATTATTACAATCTATCATTTAGGATCAAGAGTGTACTAACATGCCAGTGGTTCACTCAATGGATGTTCAAAGATATACTTAGGGCTAGACAATCTATCTACACATTCAAGCTAAGATATATACCATTGGATATTCTGATTTTACCTTGATTGCTAGACTTAATAATTTAACTTAATACCCTAAATCTTTTATCTATGATTGATGTGATTCTCATATGTATCTAGAATTAACTCCTATGATCATCACAACCAAAGGGAATATGCACCTTTGCATACCCACATTTGACTCAATTACATGTTCGAATATCCTAAACTAGTTACATTGTTATTTGAGATGTGTTACTGTAATATTTAGGAATTACAGTAATCACATCTGGTCTATGATTCTATGACCTAATTAAGATCCTGCCCTTTCAGCTCCTCTGAATTAACAAAAGTACCATGGAACCCGTACGGAACCCTTGTAGGCAATTTGACGGAGGCCTCTTGTTTCATGGTCGAAGCATTCACCACCACCAACTCCGACCTTTCCCTCTTCTCATCCCTAACGAAACTCATCACATACCCATCATCTTCTTCAGCCGGTCCCGGCACAAAACATGGCTCGCCGCCGAATCTCCCCTCACCGTACTCGAACTTCGTTACCTCTCCGGTGGCCAAGTCCACCTTCGCTACCCCTGAGCACTTGGGCCAGGGGTCTGCAATGGCCATGTAAGCGTACCTCGTCTTCCTCCCCAAAAGCTTCCTGTTGACTTGACCAGCCTCTAGGTTCAACCCGGAGACAATCTCACGGCGGCTGGAATCGCCGGTCGTTAGGTTCAACCGGATTTCGGTTAAAACACTTTGTAGCGGTTCGTCCTGTTCGTTGAAAATTGAGTCTGCTGGAGTCATGCACGATCCAATAACGCTGACAATCTTGTCACCGTTGGTTGAAGTCTCCTCCCAGGCGTTCCATAGGTGGAAGCAGAAGCAATTCGGCACGTTGATCCAACGGATCCTGGACTCGTTCGTGTCGTACTTGGGTAGAACCCCGAACCGGGCGGTCTTGGTTCGGTCGAAGACAACCGGGGATTTGCCCTTTATCATCTCAGTTAGCTTGAAAACCACTTGATGATCAGGGATCACTATGGAGTTCTCTGTGATGGCGAAGTCGTGGATCATGGTGGGTTGTTGGAGTGAGATTGCAACTTTGGGTGACTTCCTTCCCTTTTTGTTGAATCTGAAGCATTTGAGGTAAGGCTTCTTGACAACGTCGTAGCTGAGAGAGAAGAGCTCACCCGTTGTGGGGTCTATCTTTGGGTGAGCGATCATTGAGGATTCGAGCTGACCAGAGAAGTCGAACCGGCCAACGGTCTCGAGGTCACCATCAGCAGTGATCCTGACGTGGTAGGGGAGGTCATCCTCCGACATGGCGAGGAGGCGACCGTTGAAGTATACAAGACCCGCATTGGCAACGCCGATGCCTTGGCTGGCATTGACGAGACCAACCATAGCACGTGCTTGGAAGAGCAAGAGTCTTGCGATGCCGGTGTGGCCATGAAGTTCTCCGATAGGCTTAGGAAAGAGTTGCTTCCCAAATGCCGATTCTTGCATGAGTCGTCTCGTCCGAGTGTAGCGGCAGCTGTAGCTAGCTCTATTGCCGTTACTGTTTAAGGAGACAGCGTGAATCATGCCATCGCCATCGAAAAGGTGGTGGCCCCCGGATGGTGCGAGCATGGGGTTGGCCCCGTTACGCACATAAACACCATTAAGCCCGGCCGGGATATGACCCGTTACCTGCAAATCGTGCTGAACCGGAGTTTCTGAGACAGGAGCGAAATTGCCAGTGATTTGGATTGCAGGGTCGACTGTCTTAGGGAGAGGATTCTTCTTCTCGGACTCTGCGATGAGGGAGGTCTCCACAAGGTCTAATAGGGAAGCCGCTAGTTTCTGAAATGGGTTTAGGACGGGAGGGTAGTTGGGTTTTGTTAGGACGGAAGGGAACGGTGGTTGTGGTGGTTGTGGTGATGGGAGTGAGGGTTTTGGTTCACGCATAGGCATTGTGATTTTTATTGAGGGCGTCTTCTTCCTCGGTGGTGGAGTTACGAGGATTGCTGAGAAATATCTAATTCTTTTTGTTTGAGCTTCACAGTTGGGGGCTAGGGGGTTAGCAGAGAAGCTCAGAGAGGCTTGCATGGCTGCTTGTCTCAACTTTGGCTACTGCTGGTCTTGGAAGTCAGTTGGTCTTGGACTCTCGGGTTTGAGAAAAGGGCGGGTGTGTGTATATGTGTGTCTGTGTGGAAACCATACTGATAAGTGGAGGGATGGGGTGGCGAATGCTTTATAGGAAATGAAAAGAAAACGTGTTTTGGGGGAGTCAGGATCCTATCTACGTACGTGGTGTGCTCCAAATCAGACACCTGCCTTCATACTATGGAAAAGAAGTTTCTGTTAAAGTTGAATCAATTTTTCATTTTCACTTTTTGGGGTGGGGACTGGGGAATATCCAACTTTCCAGCTTCGTTGTGGACTGATTGACACACGTAAGGTAAATATTTCAAAATAGAGTCTACAAGGAATCTGCATCTTTCATGGAATTTTTTTTTTTTTTCTTCTGTCGCTCGTGGGGATTTGGATTTTCTACGCATAACAGGGTATCGTGTATGTAACATTCATAATGTTTTGGGTTGGGTGTGGTCACCTTGGACTCCATGTCTAAGCGTTTCTGACCGTTAAATATGCGTTTATCATGTTGTACTACAAAAGAATCCAATCTTTATCGTGGAAACTTGAGAATAATTTCTATTTTAAAATTAAAATTGATTTCTTTCTTACTCTGTATACAAGAATATGGTTAATTAGATGGCAAAGCAGTACTTTTATGTTAAAAATAAAATACTATCATTCTTTTTTTTTCTACAAATTTTTTCACCAGTCACCACAACTATGCCCTATAATCACATTATCAGCAGCATAATCATCGTTGCTAGTATCACCATTACTGTATGTTGCCACCACTATCATGCCAATCAACCCATTATGACCTCACCTTTGCCCTCATCACCATTACCCTTTCACAAAAACATATAAAGAATCTATTCTTAGAAATTAAACTAACAAATGATTTTTTTTTTTAATTTTAAATTTAGTGCAATTAAAACAATTTCAAATTCTTGACTAAACACCTATGTTATTGACTATTTGAAATGAATTCAAAATAAAAATAATTGGGGGAAGGGACAATTGTGAAGGAAGAGGCACGTGTGAAAGCGATTGGAAGAAGTACATGGGGGCCCTTGGGGGGCCTTCATGCCGTCATATGGTACTATTGGGGGTGACGCAGGAGACATAATTGGCCAACCCCACCCACCTGGTCCAGTGAGTCCAGTCCATTTCACGCTGGGGGACGACGGAAACCGGGAATCCCATGTGACGAGCACCACCAGGTTCCTCCACAGCCGCCCAGCTCGAAAGTTTGTTCGGTACTACTTTTTCTTCCAACATCGCCCCTGCTTTTCCTCTTCCTCGTCGGTTCTGTCTGTTTGGTATTTTCTCACGTGGTGCCGTCGTCAGCACTCAACACCTGTCTCTTTCTCTACCTTCCACCATAACTCTCTCTGGTACATTGTTACAGTAACACTGTCTCCTCGACACACAAGGAGACCTTATTCAGCATTCCCGTGTTATTTTATGTGTTCCTTGGTGACAGCTTGAGTTTAGATGGCCAACCTTACGAATTGTATTCCTTAGGCTATATGTTTTTAGCTAAGAAAAGAAAAGTAAAAAAAAAAAATGGAAAAAGAAATGAAATGAAATGATGGGAAAATAAAAAGAGTATATATGTTTGGTAACCAAGAGAAGAGAAGAAAATAAAATAAAAAAATTCTAAAAATTTTGAATTTTAGGAGAAAGATAGACACATAGGAACCAGCCTCTCCGTAAAGGGGGTAAGGCTATCTACCTATTTACTTTTCCAGAACCCTGCTTAAGTGCGAGAAGCCTTTGTGCACTGGACAACGGCCTTTTTCTTAAATAGACATATAGGAAATCATTGTGTAATCATTCATTTCTTGTCTTATAATGTTTTCATATTTTCTCATGTTTTCTTGTGTTTTTTGAAGAAAAAAAAAATTTATTTAAGAGGCAAAAGAAAATTTCACAATTCCCAATAAAGATTTTGAATTTCAAAAGTTGAATCTTCTCTTAGGTGAAGACATACCACGTGCAAAGAGAAATTCTTAACCCAAGAAAATATACTTTTTTCTTTTCTTTTCTTCTTTTGGCTACCAAACACAACTCTAATGTTTTATTTTTTCTTTATGATAACCTATTGAACGACACATATTACACTTGACACTTGGGTCAGACACAGATGCACACCCTATGATATGATTTTTATTAGGGAGAAAGTTATCTAAACAAGTGGCATAGACTGCAGTAAAAATGCTTATTATGTAAGAGAACAGTGAACAGTGGAGGATTAAATTAATCTTCTTGTATGAGATTGTTAGTATCAAAATTTAATGAGAAAAATGAGTCATTTAAGAATCACAAGTGTAGTTTCTTTAGGATGTGTTTGGTTTCATAATTCATTAGAAAGTCTTTTTAGTGAAACGTGATTCTCTTTTTTCTTTTTTCTTTTTTCTTTTTTTTTTTTTTTTTTTTTTTTTTTTTTTTCTTCTTTTTTTTATGTTATTTGATTGTTTTTTGAGTTGGTTCTACTTAGAAAAATTAATTCATTTGAAACACCTTGTAAAGCTACAAGTGGTTCATCTAAGAAATAAGGTAAATAGCAAACTAATATTTGATACACATAATCCTAGCCCTAATATAAATAGTCCATGTTAAGTAGTGATTCAAAAGAATCACAAAAATCGGGATGGGTAACCAAACAGTTTTTCGGAAAATCTTAAAAATAAATATGATTCAACAGAAATACTCTCTATACACTCATTGTCAAATCCGGAATAAAACTTCAACTAATTATGTAACCATACACATCCTTATGTGATCTTAATTTTCCTTCACTTGAACAATCCTAGACAGCTTGAAGGCGCACAAAAGCATATAGGTATCTGGAAATACAACTGCAGAAGAAGGGTACTTATAGGAAAAACTGGAAAGATTGTACGTTATGGCATATTTAATTATTATACTACAAATAAATTAGTTAAATAATTCAAATAGAGAGGAGAGAGAAACTTACCCCTTCGGCCCTAAAAGAGTAAAAGGGCACGCAAACTTAATACTGTGGAGTCCCAGACTTCCAGTGCTTCAACTATGATTTCGGTTGGAATTCCAGCACTCAGAGGTCTTTTGAGTGTTTTCCTACTTTTGTGTTTTTTTTTTTTTTTCTCGAATATTTTTTTCAGAACCTCTCTTTCTCTTGTTTCATATTTCCTAATGGATCTTTCGAATTTTTCTCCCTTCTGAATTCTTAAAAATGAGGGCCTATTTATATTGTTCCGAGGCTCAAGATTTTGCCTCGAGAATTCGCCGACGTAAATACCTTTTTGCAGATGAATTTCAAGGGGATTCTACCCCAAACATTAAAATTCACCAGCAAACTCCAATTCTCTTGCTAAAACTCGAGCAAGTTTCACCTTTTTGACACGTATATTTTCAATAACTTTCGATGGTTATATCTCCCAATCTGATGATCCAATTTTGATAAACCATGTATCGTTGGGGAAAAAAAAATCAATCACTATCCAATGATGCAAATTAATTCTGGCGGGAATACAATCAAAACTATGCTCAAAGTGGAAGAAGACCTGCAAAAAAATATTTTACATAAATGATGGCAAACCAGCATTGTATTTGCATCAAAGGCTAGATTCGAGCATATTACGATGAAACGTACCTATCCTAGAAATTTTGGCCGATACCAATAAGATCACATCATCTGATTCTGCCAGGGGTAAAATGATCATTTTCTAACCTATGGGCTATAAAAGTACTGCCAGTTTTTTTTTTTTTTTTTACCGTCGCGAGGGTCCTTTGGGTAACAAAATTTCAGTGTCTACAAAATGCCCCTTTGGTAAGTGTGCAGTAGATGAAAATCAGAGGAATGACTTTAAAATTTTGTCACAGTTGAGCCAAATTTACCAACACCTTACTCAAGGGGAGCAGGGGAGATAAAACATATAAGCGTGATTCAGATTCGTTCTTCAAAATGCAAAGGGAAACTAGCAATCTTATATAGATCGGATGGTGAAAAATGAGGCATGAAGATCCTTTCTGAGAGTGCATGCCAGATAAAGGAAAACTTACAATCCAATGCAGCCATTTTTCAAGGCTTACCCGTGAGATGAATTTTGCTAGGAAGACTTGGAATTTGCACATCTTAAGTGGAAGTTGATATGAAACAAAGAGTATGACAGTATCTAGAAGGGAATGGAAAAGTTTGCAGAGGAGATATGGTGGACAAAGACTGAATCAATACTCCTTATCAGATCATCTGAACATACAAAAATTCTACAACTGTAAATATGGTAGACAAAGAATGAATACAACCTGGCATCTTGCAAGAGCAGCCCTTCTGGTGCTAGATATTTGATTACATAACAAACTGGTTTTTCTGGATGGTCACTCCTAGCCACAAATCTAAGAACTAAATCTCATCAGAACTACCTGTAGAAGTCCCTCTCCCAGTCCACAGAGAGTACCTTGGTAACTTCTTTTGCAGACGGGAATGTGGACACTGGTACGTCACTTGCTCATTCCCAATGGTTGCCATTAGTAACTGACGATATGTGCTGCCCAGTTAGGGAACTCTTCTCGGCGAGCAAAGCACTGTCTGGACACAAATGGATTCAAGTCTATTTCTTTCGACATTTTTTACTTTCTGTTAGCAGATATACGGAAAACATTATAAAGTACACACTGTTTTACTGCAGCAGTGGAAAACAAATGAATCAAGGAGACAGACTATTGGGTGATTTGTTTTTGTATGTTCCAAGAAGTAATTTTCCTTCGCATAAAGCGCAGGGGGTGGGGGGGGGGGGGGAGTCCTTTGCCTTCCATAGCTTATTTTTCTTATGCATTGGGAGAATAAACAGTCAAATTGTATCACACAAATGGTAAAGCATTTTCTCACACCGTCATACTTCTGTCGATCTAATGTCCAAGTTCCATACTCTTTGGATAATTAAACTATATAGAAGGCAATATCATCAGGACCTGCAAAGCAGATTTGAGCAGGAATACACGCAGACCACTTCATAAGAAACAGACAGTTTACATTTTGGAGCCCAGATGACAAACACAATACATACACCTCTGGCTCTTGGCTCTAGAATTCACTCTTGCAGCGATATTCAGGTATAAACTTGGCACCATAATCCAAGTGCTCCAACCACTCAATTGGACCTTGAAGACTATCTGAAAACAGTGAAAAATGTTTTATCAAAAGAAATATCTATGGTCATCCAATTAGCCCCAACATAGGAGAGCTCTTACATGGAAAAAAAATTAGATGGTGGTCCCATCTCCTGCATGGGTTGACATAACCAATAAGCAGATTAAGTAAAATATACATAGTTGTCAATATCTACTAACCAATAAGACAGATTATGTTTATTTTCTTGACAAGTAACAAGATAATAGTAGATAGAAAGAATGCTCATAAGGAGTCCTATTGAAACCAGGAAATATAGGCCTGCCTGCCATCCACACAAGAAAAGATGGAGTTCTCCCAAAAAACCTGCTAGTATGATCTCCAAATGGCCTAATTCCTAGTGGGTTTCCTCACCCCCTTGATCCCACAAATACACAAGATGTCAAGCTTCTTGGGTATTTTTTAGACTATAAATATATACATATATAGGGATGAGGTTGGGCACAACGCTAGCTTCCCTGGAGCTAGCGGCTCAACCAATGTGTTGGGATGGGAGGGGCGGTGGGGGTTTTTCCAAGGGGGGAGGAGAGAGGCAGACACAGTGCTAGGATGCCCAGCCTCTTGTTTTATTTATATTTATATATCCTTAGCTTACCTATACCCACTTCTTTTTTGTTGTTATCTCGAGGTATAATCAATCCTCAATTTCCTTGATAGTACTAACTTCATAAAAGAACAATTCAAACTTAAAATGCTTAAAGAAAACAAGAGGCAAAACTTACAAGAGAAGATTTAAGATAAACTCAATCAGATATCACACCAACTATAGGACTAATCAGTAGCAGAAAATAGGGTATTAAAATAGACCATACTCAGTAGCAACACCACAGAGACAGAACATACCAACCAGATTTCAATTCTGGACAGAAAACACAATCAGCCAGATTCAGAAAATTAACCAGACCAGACAATCCCCTGGTCTGATGGGCATGGAATCAGCATCGAACCTCCCTCCCAGCAAGGGGAACACTTGATCCAAAGAGGAACTCAATCCGATGGCTAGATAGTCCAGTAGGGGTGGTCGATACTTGGAGAATTCTGGAAAAACTCAGATCTGAACTTAACAGTAGATTATTTCTCTTACGTGAGATGCAGAACAATAATAGCAGCAATAAGAAAACCAGAAAAGAATAAGATCCACCCGGACTTCTCGCCGCAGAGTGTCGATCGGATCAAACACCAATCCCTAATCCTTGATCAAACACAAGGAACATCCAGTGAAGCCAGCGGCAGCAACAAGACTTTTTTTTAAAACATAAATTGTGGGGCATAAAAGAACCCCCTTCTTTATTTATAATGATGGGGTGTAAAATTACAAAGAATAGAAACTCAAAGCTACTAAATATTGACTGAATAAACTACCAACATGCAGTTACTAAAACTGGAAAATTGTAATCTACTTAAATTAGAAACTAA
Source organism: Macadamia integrifolia (assembly GCF_013358625.1). Classification (NCBI taxonomy): domain Eukaryota; kingdom Viridiplantae; phylum Streptophyta; class Magnoliopsida; order Proteales; family Proteaceae; genus Macadamia; species Macadamia integrifolia. Next base: position 2,722,239 of record NC_056566.1, read on the forward strand.
CTTAGAACAGAAATTAGAAACTAATTTAAGACTGAAAAATAGAAATTAGATCAGACTAATTAAGTAATAAATAACCCCATCAATGACCCAAACTGTGGGCCATTAGAAACAGACCTGGTCGACCCAATCAGCCACTAGGGTCGACCCTCTTCTTCCTTCTTGAGTAGACCTTCAGATCTGCATCAGATGCAAGACAAGAGCAACAAAAAACAGACAGTATGGAGAATAGATATGCTGATTCAAGCAATAGCCATAAAAATATTCATACCCTAACGGTGGCTAATTTGAGATTAAGATGACCAATTAACAGATAAGATTGATCACCATGGAGAAATCTATAAAACGGTAAAGAAAATTAGAATGAATAGGATTGCTCTCAATCATGTAGCAGTAATAGTTGTCAATGCATCGCCTAGGTGTCCAGTTGCCTTTGTCTCCTAGGCACTGCCTTGGATGCCCGGTTTTGCCTTGTTTTCAAGCCCCCGCCAGTGCCTTGGGTCGCCTGGACGCTGGGACAACTATGTGTAGCATCATACCATTTAAGCAAATTTGCATGACCACGAGGTCCACAACAACTTCTGGTCAATCAATAAAGCTATCATCCATGGTCATACTCTCTCTATGAACGTAAATGATGTTTCTCAGTTTTACATATTCAGAACCTATGAATTCCAATCATCTAAAATCTCCAATCCAGTAAGAGAGGGCTTTTGGGAAAATAACAAACTAATAAAGGATCTTTCGGGTAATGGTCTCAGTCCAGCAGATCATTTGGTTGGTTCGTAGTGAAGCCAAGCCACAGTTCAACTTAGGTTGGAAAAAAATAAAATAACTTGGTGCTTCCCTGAGAGAACCCTCCCATTCCTTCCAGCCACCATGGCTGGAAGTCCTTGTGTGGTGCCACCACCACGCAGTCGTCCCCTCCCCCCCCTTTCCTCTCTTCTTCTCCCTCCCTCCCAGCCTCTGCCAGCCCCCTCCCTTCACCCCCAGGGTAGTGTCACATAAAGCTCCCCATTTGGGCAGTCTAGTTCGCCTACGGGGGAAGGCCTCCCCCTTCATTTTCTCCATCACTCTGTTGTTGGGGATTCTAAGGTTGCCTCTTGCCTATTAGCTTGCTGGATAATCAAGCCTCGAAATGGCACAATTCCTTGGTCAACCATTTCATTGGTAGCCGCCCTCCCTTCAGTATCATGAAATAATCCCTGATGAAAACAATTGAAATTCTAGGAAGCATGGATACTTAACTATTGGGCAACAGGTTCTTCATCTTAAAATTCTCTATGGAAGAGGACAAAATCCAAGTGCTAGAAGGAGGTCCCTAGCATGTTGGCCACAAGCCTATCTTCCTGTGGCATTGGGAGTGATATTTGCAACTTCAGCGCAACGATTTAAGCTCCATCCCCATATAGATTACCTTACCAAGCCTTCCGCTTCACTAATGGTGTGAGTATGGGTATCAATTGGTTGGGCCGAGCGGTCTCCGTCAAGCCTAGCCGGGCCTGGCGGGCATGTACACTAGCACAGTGACCTACCTATTTAAAGAATGAGTTGATTGGGTTCCGGGCTTTTATTAGACTTCTACTAATCGGGCTAATTAGGCCTTAAACGGGCTAATGCATCATTAAAGCCTTAAACGGGCTAATGCATCATTAAAGCCTTAAACGGGCTAATGCATCATTAAAGCCTTAAACGGGCTTTAATTGTATTAGATTCAGAAAATTTAATATATTTATTAAATCATCAACGATTTAAAAAAGTTGGGCTAAGTCGAGCTTGTAATCGGTCGAGCCGATCAAGACACCCAACGGGCTTACATCGTGCACCGGCAATGACAGATTATTAATGTAGGACTAGATTTGACAAACCAAACTAGACCCAAAACTGCAGGAACTTATAAACGAAAGAACAACCATAATTACCCAAATAAATCAAGCATAGTATGATAGTAAAAACCGAGATAACAGAATATAACACTTGCAATCAATTTCAACAACTCAGAAATTCTGAAACAGAATAACAGCCAAGGGTTTAGGGGCTGAACTCATCAACTAACAAGCATAAACAGTGAAGTATATGACCAGCAACCAGTAACAACACACAGTACCAAGAGAATCAGAATTATGGGCAGGAAACAGAATCGGCCAGAATAGGAGACTCCAGATTTCACAATCAGCTCGTCTGATTATGCTCAGATTAATATTGAGCCTCCTTCTAGATGAGACTATCACTCGATCCAAAATTCAAGGCCATCAGATGGCTGCAACTCTCAGAACAGAGAAGGGCGACAGGACGGAAATCTGAAATTCTAAACCCAGAATTTGGAAAAAAAAAAAACCAACAGATCTCTTACCTGAATCGAAGGGCCTTGTAGATAAACTTGAGAATAAGAAGAAGAAAACTTGAAGAAGAAAAAGAACACTTGAAGAGACCTCTTGGACTTCACGCAGCAAAGAATCAATTGGATCAAACACCAATTCCTTCAGCCTTGATCAAACACAAGACAACTCTTCATGAAGAAGACAAGAGCAACAACCATTATTTTTTTACCAAAATCATTCTAGGCTTTTAGGAGCCTCCTCTTCTTTATTTATAATGTTAATGGGGTGAGGGAATTACAAAATAGAAGGTTCCTCAAAAAGGAAACCAAATATTCTCCTAATACAATAGTTACTAAAAACTGAAATTAGAAACTAACTGAAATTAGAAACTAGTTGAAAAGGGAAACTAACTACTAATGACTTGACTCAATTAACAACTTGACTCCTAAGGAAACAAATATAACTCAAATCAAGCCCAATTAAAAAGGAAACTAATGACAATGCAAACTAACTAATAATCCCGTACTCAATCTTAGAGCCCCCCTTTTAGACCCATAAAAGTGGTCTATTACACTCAAAACACATAGGATCAAAGGTCTAAGCTTATTCCTAATAAAATAAGCCTATTTTGGTAATTAATCTGCATCAACTCTCCCCATCTTGAAAAAATTCATCCTCGAATTTTCCAGTGATAAGGAGGAAACATGTGCGTTGCAGCTTTAACCATTCCCAAACAAAATTCTGGTTGCTTGTAGACTTTTGGAAGGTAGTCTTCAAGGTGTGGAGCTTTCTCTTCAAAGAACCATGATGGCATAACAAACTCTATATGCTCAACCTCTGAATCAATACCAACTGTGAATGTCGTGTGCATAGAGTCGTCAATGTTGGTAACCTTCTCATCAAGGGTTGGAACAAACGCTTCCTTTTCATCATGAATCTCAAAGACTTGTTGTGGAGTGATCTCGACCACTACCGCATCTTCCACGTCTTCAGTCTTGTCTACTATGCTCTCTTCAATGTAGAACTCTTCAGTTGAATCTTCTATCTCTTGACCTTCTGTCTTTGAAGCTTCAAGAACCATCTCTTCAATGTGAACCTTGACTTCAAGTTCTTTTGGTTTGAAGAGAGGTATCTTCACTTCACATAGAGGAGTTGTGGCTCTTGGGGGTGCTAAAGTGTTAGGTTTAGTGGTTGAAAAAATTTTCTTGACCTCCCTAGCTTGGTAACCAAACCTTCTACATGGCTGTGCCATAAGTTCCTCTGCTCGAAGAGTCTTGTCAAAACAATCTCTCACTGTATATACATCAGCAACACCAATTCTCCTATTAATTTTAGCTCGTAATCCCAGTCGAAACTGAGAAAGTAATTGCCTCTCATTCTTTCTAATGCCTGTGCAAGAATAAAGTGTATCAAACTTATTCATATACTCCACCACAGTCATATTTCCTTGATGAAGAGAGTTTAGCTGGTCTTGTATACGAGCTCTGAAATTACGTGGCAAGTACTTATCAGATAGTTTTTGCTTCATCTCTTCCCATGTAGTAGGTTCTCTACCACGGTCCTCCAGTTCATACTCATAGGTACTCCACCACTCACGGGCAGCCTCAACTAGCTTGGCACAAGCTAGTTTCATCTTCCGTTCCTCAGGCAAGTCATAATAATCAAAATCATAGTTTTTAAGGCGCTGCTAAGGCGTCGCCTTACCAGCACCTTGGTGCTAATGCAGTCTAGAGATGGTAAGGCAATGCTCCGCCTTATGTGAAGTGGCGCCTTATGGGTTTTTTTTTTTTTTAAACACATTTTAAAATTACTTGATGAAGATTCTAAGAATAGATTTTTTATTGGTAGGTGTATGGTTTTGTTTACACTTGAGATGTATGGGATCAGCTTTACTCCACAAAAAATAATCAAAACAAACAAAACAAAAACACGATTCACAAACAGGGTTTGGATTTTGTCAAGGGTTTTAAGAAAGGGCTTTGAGAAGGAATCAATGAACAAGGAAGAACCACTGATCCAGGCGACCATTTTGTGCCGGCAGTGGTGAGCTTCATTCTTCTTTGACAGGAGTAGAAATATAGTGGATGACCTTAGGGCTTAGGCACTCATTTTGGCATCATAGAGTTAAGTATAATAAATACTTGTATTTTTATGTCTTCTTTTCTTTATATTTATAATTTTTTTTGATAATTATGTATTTATATTATATGTTAATATGATTGATAATTGATGATTAATGAAGATGAACTTAGTTTATTCACTTTATTGATTTGTTTTCTTGATGAATATCTTACATTAGTAGGAATATGAACCTTTAATATTTATTTAACATATGAGTAATAGGATTCAACTAGGATTTGAGCCAAATAGATTAGTTTTATAAAAAAAATTACACATGAACGCTTTAGTCAATAAGGCGACGCTTTATGCCCGCCTTATCGCCAAGGCGCTCCGAAAGACCCTCAAACGCCTCCGTCGCCTTACCGCCTTAAAAACTATGATCAAAATAATTATCCAGACCAGCTACCCAATCATAGAACAATTGGGGGTCATATCTCCCATCAAACTACTTCAGATCGAGCTTAACTTTCTGTGAATCTCCAGAGTACCTTTGATATGTGGGGCATTCAGTCTCAAAGTAACCCCTTACATATTCTTCAAAAGTAGGTTGCGCTACATGAATCCTCTGTGATCCTCTTAGATTAAGGTTAGGTCTCATGTTAGCCAACTGAACAACTGAGTTCATAGGGGCTTCCACTTTAGGTGGTATATGAGTACCATGTGTAGGTTGTTGAGTCTCCATAGCCAACACCTTTTTACTAAGAGCTTACTGTTCAGCCTTTAGTTCAGCTCTCATATTCTGTATCAATTCCATAACAGAAGCTAGGGTGGGGGTGTTGTTCTCAGCCATGCTCTGATACCACTTAATGTAGGACTAGATTTGACAAACCAAACTAGACCCAAAACTGCAGGAACTTATAAACCAAAGAACAACCATAATTACCCAAATAAATCAAGCACAGTATGGTAATAAAAACCAAGATAACAGTATATGACACTTGCAATCGATTTCAACAACTCAGAAATTCTGAAACAGAATAACAGCCAAGGGTTTAGGGGCTGAACTCATCAACTAACAAGCATAAACAGTGAAGTATATGACCAGCAACCAGTAACAACACACAGTACCAAGAGAATCAGAATTCTGGGCAGGAAACAGAATCGGCCAGAATAGGAAACTTTCCAGATTTCACAATCGGCTCGTCTGATTATGCTCAGATTAGTATTGAGCCTCCTTCTAGATGAGACTATCACTCGATCCAAAATTCAAGGCCATCAGATGGCTGCAACTCTTAGAACAGAGAAGGGCTACAGGACAGAAATCTGAAATTCTAAACCCAGAATTTGGAAAAAAAAACCAACATATCTCTTACCTTAATCGAAGGGCCCTGTAGATAAACTTGAGGATAAGAAGAAGAAAACTTGAAGAAGAAAAAGAACACTTGAAGAGACCTCTTGGACTTCACGCCGCAAAGAGTCAATTGGATCAAACACCAATTCCTTCAGCCTTGATCAAACACAAGACAACTCTTCATGAAAAAGACAAGAGCAACAACCATTATTTTTTTATCAAAATCATTCTAGGCTTTTAGGAGCCTCCTCTTCTTTATTTATAATGTTAATGGGGTGAGGGAATTACAAAATAGAAGGTTCCTCAAAAAGGAAACCAAATATTCTCCTAATACAATAGTTACTAAAAACTGAAATTAGAAACTAGTTGAAAAAGGAAACTAACTACTAATGACTTGACTCAATTAACAACTTGACTCCTAAGGAAACAAATATAACTTAAATCAAGCCCAATTAAAAAGGAAACTAATGAAAATGGAAACTAACTAGTAATCCCGTACTCAATCTTAGAGCCCCCCTTTTAGACCCATAAAAGTGGTCTATTACACTCAAAACACATGGGATCAAAGGCCTAACATGTATGGAACCCAACCCTAAGCTTATTTCTAATAAAATAAGCCTATTTTGGTAATTAATCTGCATCAATTATAAATGGTCCGAGCTTGAGCCCAACATGTTTATTAATCGGGCCGGTCTTAATCGAGCTTTAATCGCACGGGCTAGGTCAAGCTTGTCGGGTCGGGCCTGAAATTGACACCCCTAATGAGTGAGGATGGCCCTAGCATTGTGGGTTCCATTCTAGGCAAGCGTTTATTCTCTGATGGAAGACCAAAGAGAATGGATAGGCTTGCTTACTCGAGGATATGCATAGAAACTTCAGCTAATGACCCTCCTCCATCCACTATAATGGTCGTCGAGGATGAGATGTTCTCATTCAAACAAGAAGTTAACTTTCAATGGCTTCCTTAACTCTGCGAGAAATGCAAAGTGTTTGACCACACCTCTACAAGCTGTTCTCCTCACCCAACTGCCTCAAATGGAGTCTCCACTTATGCTTCTACTGATGCAACTCCAGGAGTGATGTAGATCAAAGCTTGAAGAAGAGGTAAAAAACAAGAGTCAAAAAACCCTATTCACAGAACATTGTTCACATGACATTGTTCACGCGAATAGTAATTTTGGTACATATCTCCTATTTTAGTTCCCTTCTGTTAGGTTTTGTTAGGAGATTTAGTTTCCTATTTGGTACCTTTATTGTTAGTCAAGTAGTTTCTATTTTTATGACTTAGGCTAGTTTCCTTTTGTATTTAATTATTAGTTTCTAATTAATTCTTACTTAAAAGCAGGTTATGACACAAATTAGAAAGCCTTATTTCAGTCTATTAGAAAGCATCGTAGGAGAGGGAGGATACTGCAAGATAGCGCAGACTCCTCCCCACGATAAAGTTAGTTCCCCAATTGGGGTAGGAGTCCTAGTACACTAGGACTAGTGGTAATTTACTAATTAGGTCAATTAGTTGTTAGCTAGATAGTTTCCTAGTTTGTTTCATATTCCTAGTCAGAGTAGGACAGCTGTCCTACTACTATTGTAGTTGAGAATTATCTATTTAATAAGAAGAGGAGGGAAGTCCAATCTACAAGATTGAGTCTGCCCACCGTAAAAGGCTCTCTCACTCTTTTCTCTCTCGGTCTCTCTCCCTCTCTTTTACTCATTCTATATTTTCTACATGGTGTCAGAGCTTGTCTGATCCACACAATAACAATTGGTCCTACCTTCTAACCTATTAGTTAGAAAAGGAAAAAAAAAAAAGGGTCTACGACTTCTAGTCTCTCTCTAAGAATCTCGCGGCTCCTTTAAGGGGGTGTTTTTCATCTTGGCTGAGAATGGGAATGGAGGACTGAATGTGAGAATCAGTCATATGTATTAAAAGAGGTGACTCAAATTAGTAGAAGAAAGTCTGGTTTTGAAATTCTTTTGGATTGAAGAAATTCTGGATTTCCCTTTGAATTGATCTCCAGAAAATAGGCCAATCGAAGTCAGATCTGTTCAAGGTTTTGCAGGCTGATTTAGTATCTTCTAAAGAGCCTTCGATCCTTAGCTGAAGGATATCTGAGCACCTCTGCTGCTGGAATTGAAGATTACTACTGTTTTCTCTCTCTTCAAGACCTAGAATCAAGAAGTTTAAGAACTTTGTATCTGACCATCAGAATCTGCCAAGATTTATAGGTTTTTGTTGCCTATAAAAGAGCTACACTCGACCCAATTTTCAGCCCAAACTGAGGTGTGCAAGTCTCAACCGCAACTGCACAGGTTAACTCCTATCGCAGGTTCTCTCTCCTCAGTCTTTGGGTCTGTTTTTTTTTAAAACATAATCTGGGTGAAATTGTAGAGTCTATCTCTGATTATGTTGCGCTAATATTTGGACCTATTTAGTGCCAATATTAGGGGACTAGTTTGAGTACCATTGAGGGTACTATTTCTGATTTTTTGGGGACTGTTCTGAACAGTACTTTGCTGTTATTTGAGGTACTGTTTGGAGGTATTTTTGAGGACTGTTTTGAACAACTTTGGGGGTACTTTTTGAAGGAACTGCTTGCTGATCTTGTGTGATTAGATCGATAGTTTGTTTGATCCTTTTCTGTGTGCACTAATGGCTGACACAGACGGGAAGAAAGTTGTCACAGAAGTGATATCTTCATCATCACATAGACTTACAGAAAAGAAACTTGTAGAAGCTGCCAATTTCTATCAATGGAAGAAAATTGTGCAGCTTGTTTTGACTGGTCGGGATCAGCAGGATCATCTTACCAAGGGAAAACATGCCACTGATGCCACATGGGATACGGTTGATGCACGTATTCTCGGACAGCTACTGAACTCAATGGATAACTCCATAGTCGATGTTGTTACCCACATTGATACTGTGAAGAAGTTGTGGGACTATATGAATGTCCTATACAACCTTTCTCGTATTATGAGCTATCTCAGGATTTTTATCAGACTGATAGGAAGGGTTGACCCTTAACTCAGTACTTTGCTGATTTCAGGAGGATGTATGAAGAGCTGAATTATCTACTCCCTATTAGCAATGATGTGAAGAAAATGCAAGACTAGAGGGAACACCTTGCAATTATGGGTTTCTTGGGAGGCCTTGGAACAAAGTATGACTCTGTTCGTTCTCAGATTCTTGGAGGAGATAAGGTGGCATCTCTTGCAGATACCTTTTCCCGAGTCTTACGGGTATCTCGAGAGACTTCTCAGGATTCCACTTCAGTGGAAAATTCCACACTTGCAACACAGGGTAATAATCGAGGAACCTCACAGGATACAGGTAATGGTAGTAATAAGGGACAATTCACTGGGAACTCCTCCCTTGGTAATTCAGGGACAGCACGCACATGTCATCATTGTGGTAAACCAGGATACATCTAACGATTCTGTTGGAAACTTCATGGCAAACCCCCTCAAAAGCAGTTTGCCAATTCAGCTACCGTTGACGAACCCGGATCGTCTAAGGGTTGGCTGGTCAAAATGACCGATGAAGAATTTGCACGGTACAATCAGTTTCAAAATCCAACACCTTCACCTTCCATTGCTACCCTTGTTCAGACAAGTAATACCATTTCGTGTCTCTCCTCTTCTTCTTGTCCCTGGATAATCGATTCCGGTGCTTCAGACCACATGTCTGGTGTTTCAGGTATATTTTCCTCTTTTAAGAAGTCCTCTGCTAATGTCACATTGGCCAATGGCTCTATTGCCAAGGTCAATGGTACTGGTACTGTTTGTCTTAATACCTCTTTATCGTTGTCATCTGTCCTTTATTTGCCTGAGTTACCGTTCAACCTATTATCTGTAAGCAAGTTTACACAAGCTTACAATTGTTTTACAACTTTTTTCTCTGACTCATGTGTTTTTCAGGATCTTATGACGAAGAAGATGCCTGGTAGAGGTCGTAGGGTTAGGGGACTGTACCTTTTTGAAGACAATGCGCCTTCCATAACCTGTTCGGGTACTCTGTCTTCTCATCAGGTTCACTACCGGTTGGGTCATCCGTCTTTACAAAGCCTACAGAAACTTGATCCCAGTTTTAATTCTCTTTCTAGTTTAGAATGTGAGTCATGTCAGTTTGGAAACTACATCATGTTAGTTATTCCCCTCGGGGTAATATATGGTCTACATCTCCTTTTTCTTTGGTACATTCAGATGTATGGGGTCCTTGCCCTATTACATCTAAATTAGGTTTTAAGTATTTTTTTCACTTTTGTTGATGACTACCCCAGGACGACCTGGCTTTATTTAATGAAAAATCGTTCTGAGTTATTTACCATATTTTGTGATTTTGTTACTAAAATACAAAATCAATTTGGCATGACTATCAAAATTCTACGAAGTGATAATGCAAAGGAGTACTTTTCTGGTCCATTTTCTGAGTTTATGGTTAAGTGTGGCATGATACATCAATCATCTTGTTCAGACACTCCCCAACAAATGGAGTGGCTAAACGAAAGAACCATCATTTGATGGAGGTTGCTAAGTCACTTATGTTTGAAATGAAGGTATCCAAATATTTTTGGGCCGATGTTCTCACGGCTGGATATCTTATTAATCGTATGCCTTCCTCTGTTTTGTGTGGTGGTATTCCCCATTCCTTGTTATTTCCTTCTGACCCACTTTTTGTTCTTCCTCCTCGTGTTTTTGGTTGTGTTTGCTTTATTCGTGATCAGCGTCCAAGTTTATTAAAGTTGGACCCTCAAGCCATCAAGTGTATCTTTTTGGGTTACTCCCATACCCAAATGTGCTACCGGTGTTATTCTCCAGTACTTCACAAATACTTTGTTACTACTGATGTCTCCTTTTTCGAGTCCACCCCATATCCAAATGAGTCATTTGTTGGGTCTGAATTGGATGATGATCTTCCCCTTTATGTTCTCCATCACTCTAACCCGCAGGTTGCCACCGAGACAGAGGTACCACCACCACCTCCTTTACAGGTGTATACACGACGTGTTCGAGAAGCAATAGCACCCCTTCTCCCTGCGACACCTACCTTATCATCTTCGTCTACGAATCCCACTCAAGGTATTCCTCTTTCTGACTTAGACCTTCCCATTGCACAACGCAAGGGTGTTCGGAGTTGTACCCAACATCCTATTGCTGATTTTGTGTCTTATTCTGGCCTATCATCTACTTTTTATTCCTGTCTTTCTACTATTTCCTGCCATCCTGTTCCTAAGACTCTTGCAGAGGCACTGTCTAGTCCTGGGTGGAGGAATGCTATGAGGGAAGAACTACTTGCATTGGACGAAAACCAGACTTGGGATCTTATATCATTGCCCCCTGGAAAGAAAGCTATTGGTTGTCGTTGGGTTTATGTGGTTAAAGTAAACCCTGATGGTTCTCTTACTCGTTTGAAGGCTCGACTAGTCGCCAAGGGGTATGCTCAGGTTTATGGGGTTGACTACCTGGATACTTTCTCTCCTGTAGCCAAGCTAGCCTCCGTGCGTGTTTTGATTTCTCTTATGGCCTCATCCCATTGGCCGTTATTTCAGCTTGATGTCAAGAATGTCTTTCTTCATGGTGACTTGCATGAGGAAGTCTATATGGAGCAACCTCCAGGGTTTGTTGCCCAGGGGGAGTGTGGAAAGGTTTGTAAGCTCAAGAAGTCCTTGTATGGCCTAAAACAGTCTCCTAGGGCGTGGTTTGTAAAATTCACTGATGTGGTGTGTGCACTTGGACTATCAAGATGTGATAGTGATCATTCTGTGTTCTATCGGAAGTCCGATAGAAAGAGGATATTTCTGGTTGTTTATGTCGATGATATTATCATTACTAGAAATGATGTTGAAGGAATCTAAAGTGTGAAGGCATATTTACAACAACACTTTCAAACTAAGGATCTTTGATAGTTAAAGTATTTATTGGGAATTGAAGTTGCTCAGTCAAGAAAAGGAATTTCTTTATCTCAAAGAAAGTATGTGTTAGACCTACTCTCAAAAACAGGTATGTTAGGATCCAAGCCCATTGATACTCCAATGGATCCAAATGTGAAGCTTATGCCTGAAGGAGGTGATGTGTTCAATGATCCTAATAAATACAGGAGGTTAGTAGGAAAGCTGAATTATGTAACGGTGACTCGACCTGACATTGCCATCCCTGTTAGTGTTGTGAGTCAGTTTCTTTCGTCCCCACATACATCACATTGGGAAGCCGTTGTTCGTATTCTGAGATATCTTAAGAAAGCTCGAGGACGTGGCCTAGTATATTCAGATCATGGACACAGTCGTATTGAAGGGTTTTGTGATGCGGATTGGGCTGGTTCTCCCATTGATAGAAGGTCCACTACAGGATACTGTACTTTTGTTGGCCGAAATCTTGTGTCTTGGAAGAGCAAAAACAAACTGTTGTGGCGAGATCTAGTGCTGAATCTGAGTATCCAGCCATAGCCCATGTTACTTGTGAGTTGATGTGGGTAAAACAGCTTCTAACAAAGCTTGGTTTCGGTTGCACTGATTCTATGTAGTTATGGTGTGACAACCAAGCTGCTATTCATATTGCTTCTAATCCAGTGTTCCATGAGAGGACAAAACACATTGAAGTCGATTGTCACTTTGTTCGTGAAAAACTACAAGGAGTTATTTCTACAAGCCTTGTTTGCACAGGAGAACAACTTGCAAATGTTTTTACCAAGTCCTTGGGGGGTCGTAGAGTGGATTATATTTGCAACAAGCTGGGCATGATTAACATCTATGCTCCAGCTTGAGGGGGAGTGTTAGAAAGCATCGTAGGAGAGGGAGGAGACTACAAGATAGTGCAAACTCCTCCCCACGATAAAGTTAGTTCCCCAATTGGGGTAGGAGTCCTAGTATACTAGGACTTGTGGTAATTTACTAATTAGATTAATTAGTCGTTAGCTAATTAGTTTCCTAGTTTGTTTCATATTCCTAGTCAGAGTAGGACAGCTGTCCTACTACTATTGTAGTTGAGAATTATCTATTTAATAAGAAGAGGAGGGCAGTCCAATCTACAAGATTGAGTTTGCCCACTGTAAAAGGCTCTCTTACTCTTTTCTCTCTCGGTCTCTCTCCCTCTCTTTTACTCATTCCATATTTTCTACACAGTCCATTAGTTTCCTTTCTTTTATGTCTTTGTGTCCAAGCAATATAAGGCTATTTAAAGCCCATCAATTATAATTGTAAAGATTTGAGAACCAAAAACCAAAGAAAAAGAAATAAGAGAGAGAAAGAGATTGGTGTAACTTGGGAGTCACACCCATGTGTTCGAACTTCCCCTTTCATTTAATATATCAACTATCGATTACTTAGTCATAACCCAAATAGGAAAGTAGAAGAAATAATTAAAAAAGGAAACTAACTTAGCTAACAACTACCCTAAACCCAATAGGAAACTAACAAAGACATGTTTGTATCAAATATAATCCCACGGTATGAAGGTCTATGGTTACTCATAGCCCTCTAACCGACACAGCCACTCATACATTCTAACACTCCCCCTCAAGCTGGAGTATAAATATATCAAAAGAAAGCTACAGCTTGGACTAACAAGAACTCCAACGAGTACAGAGAGAACTCCAATTAACCATCATAAAGCAATCAACAACTCCAAAAGCAACGAAAGCCCTTCCAAAGAGGCACTCCATTACCAATGAAAGCCCTTCCAAAATAGGCACTCCAATACCAACGAAAGCCTTTCCCAAAGAAGGCACTATAATACCAACGAAAGCCCTTCCCAAAGAAGGCACTCGCACATAATCTCAAAATAGAAGTGTAGCATCCAACAACTACATCAAAAGACCTTCCCAAAGAAGGCATTTCAATAAAAATTGTAGTTCTTAATAGCTACAACAAAAGCACTCATGCGCCTCAAACAAAAATCTCCCCAAACAGAAGTCTCACAGAAAATTCTATAAATAAATAGACAGCGTCAGGTAGTTGGGGACCAAAAAACATCAGGTTGTTAAATATACTAAACAACATCAGGCCGTTGAATATACCATCTTCAAAAGATAAAATAGTTGTTGAGGGCAAACACGAGCAAATACATCTTCAAACGAATAATCTTGAGTAGATAATAATTTGAATCTCGCCCCTCCCCAAGAACCATTTATGCTTCGGGTATCCCCCAAGTGGGCCACTATTTCCAGCATTCTGTCCCCCCTTGGCTGGTCCCCTCCTCCTTCTTCTCCCCCCTTCTTGATCTCTGGTCCTCCCTCCCCCCTCTTCCTCCTGGTCACCGAGGTAGTGAGGACAAATGCATCTGGAGGCACTCATCAAATGGGTTGTTTTCTTCTGCCTCGGCCTGGTCTTCTGTTCAAACCTCTGGTCCTGTGGTTCCCTGGTCTAACCTTGTTTGGTTCAAGGGCCACATTCCTCGCCATAGTTTTACTCTCTAGAGATGTCTCTCCAACTGTCTTCCCACCCAAGCCTTCCTCATCCACCGCCATATCCCTGCCCCCCCTCCTGTTGTCTTTGTCCCAATGACTTCGAGAATATTCCTCACCTCTTCTTCTCTTGCCCCCTCTCTTCCTCTATTTGGAAATTGGTCCTCTCTAAATGTTGGCCCTCTTCGAGGCCAATTCTTCCTCTTGACAGAGAATGGATTTGGATTGACATGACCTTCTCGGGATCCCATATCTGTGATACTATTGGGAAGCTAGCTTTTTCTGCTACCATCAACCATATCTGGATGGAGCGCAACATCCGAAGATGGTCTTCCAATTCCCGATCTGTGGATAAGATTTGGAAAGCCATCTCCTTTAATGTTTCTTCCAAAATCCAGTCCCTCCCCCACAGACCTGTGCCTAGCTCCGCCAGGAATAGACATATTATTACCTCTTGGAACCTTCACATTGACATTATCCCCCATCCCTAACCTTCCCCTGTTGCTGCCTCATTTCCCCCCCCCCCTCCCTTTTTTTGTTCTTCTTGGTTTAGCTGGGATCTTCTTGCTTGTTGATCCGATTTTGGATCTTGCTTTGTTGTATTTGGTTTTTGTTTCTTGTTTGGCTAGCTCTGTCTAGTCTCCCCCCCCCCCCTTTTCTCCCCCCTTGTATATTCTTCCTCTTGGTAATGAATTTATTCAGTCATCCAAAAAAAATATTTGAATCTCCCCCTGACGTGTAGCAATACACAAGGGCAAATATTTTCCAACAACCACCATCAAAAAATCCCATCACCAGAATAAGATAATTTCCACACTCCTCTTACCGTAGTAAATCTGAATAAAAAAACTCCAGCAGGTACCAATTTTCCCAAAAAAGTGCAAATTCCAAGTTGAGGTGATCCCGGGCCCACCAAATAAATAATTTACCTCATATATATGCCCAATGGCAATTCTGTAATTACTTCATAAGATCCGGAATTGTTGCGAAACCCCAGGCCAAAATACTCAATTGGATTCGATATAAACCCACTTCAAATAGTAGAACTCAATTAATCCAAAGTTGCTGGTAATTTGGTAATTAGTCCATCAATATCGGGTTTAAAAATGTATCACTGACCACAATTATGGGCCCACTCCGATTCAAACTACCAAGTTACAAAGAAACAATGGCAAATTGGTAATAATCTGAAATTAAGGCCCTTTAAGAAGAGCACACACAACCAGCGGCAGAAGTGTAATTATTACCATGAACAATGTAAGATTCCCTTCAACAAACAAGACATTGGGTAAGTGAAGGGTAATTCAGGAACTTGAAACAAAAATAGGACAACAGAGAATAATGGAAGAAGAGAGGAGCAACCTTGGAAACAGAAAATAAAAGGGAGAAAGTCTCTCACGTTTGAAGGTTGTCTTCAACCTTCAGTCACGAACAGAACCAGAGGAAATGGGATGACTCAGATTGAGAGAACTTCTTCAGTTGGCCTCTATTTGGACTGAAATTTCAGATGAAGCTTGGAAACCGAAGGGACTCTTTATTCCGACACACCCATGCTTCAAAATAGCAAGCACATGGGAATTTTCTGTACCTGCAACTCAGATCTGGTGCATGAACAGAATCAGCAGTGTGAACCTTGATTCGACTCTCACAGTAAAGACAACACTTGGAGTCAAGCTTCTATGGTTTAACTTGCTTGGAGGCCAGCTTCCTTCAACCTGATCCAAGAGGTAAACAGAGATCTGTCGAAGGAATTCCAAACCAACATCAAGGCTGCTGTTGAAGTTCGATTTGTGGTGAAGTTATATACTGCAACATCAATGACAACAGTTGCAGACAGCCCTTGATTCAGACCAAAAAAAATCAAGAGATGCCAACAGCCATTGCAGGGTTTCCCAAAGTGGGGGTACAACATAGGTGGCTGTACACCACAAACCAGAGGACCTTAGATGACTCTCAAAACAGATATCTTGGAGAAAATCAGTAGTTACTGGCAGTCTGGATCTGATACCATGTAAAGATTTGAGAATCAGAATCAAAGAGGAAGAAATAAGAGAGACAGAGATTGGAGTAACTTGGGAGTCACAATCATGTGGTTGGGACTTCCCCTTTCATTCAATATATAGACTATCTATTTCATAGTCATAACCCAAACATGAAAGTAGAAGACATAATAAAAAAAAGGAAACTAACTTAGCTAACAACTACCTTAAACCCAATAGGAAACTAACAAAGATATGCTTGTATCAAATATAATCCCACGGAATGGAGGTCTATGGGATCCATGTAGCTGACTCCATTAAGTTGGGATAAGGCTTTGTTGTTGTTTTGTTTTATTTTGTTTTATTTTGTTTTGGTATGGAGGTCTATGGTCACTCATAGCCCTCCAACCGACACACTCACTCATACTAACAATAATGAAAAAGGAGATTTGAGTTTAACAAAAAAAATGGCTTAGGCTGTTGTGCTGTGGGATGCAGTCGGGTGAGATGCCTGGGTGAAATGCCCTAGGTGAGATGCCTAAACCAAAAGGGTGAGATGCCCATTCACTAATTCTTCTTCCACCCTTCTCAACCCTTCATCAATTTCTCTTTTCTTCTTTCTTGTTTTCTGTTTTACCCTTTGTGAGAGAGTGTTTGAGAGTTATTTGAAGACCAGAAGTTCAGCTTAAAGCTGCTAATGAGAAGCTCCATAAAGTTTCCTTTTTCATTCCTCGAGCATAACTTCCCAACTAGCCATTAGTTGAGGCTCATATTTTGAAGGACACTTATACATCTTACAAGGGATCTTCATTCCAATTTTGAGGATCATCCGAGGCTAGGAACCATAATTTCTAAAAAGTGGTCAAAAGTTTCTAATTCGTGTTCGACAGCATAACGCTCAATTCAAACATCAGAATTGACCCATATAGAACCTTCATCTACTCCAAGTTTCAACTCCATTTGCGCTATGGTTTGTGAGTAATCGATATCTTAGGGAACCAATTCGGTTTCATGCCCGGGAGATCCACTACAGAAGCGATTTACCTTCTTAGAAGGCTTATGGAAAAATCTAGAACGTACAAGCGGGATCTTCATATGGTCTTTGTCACCCTAGAAAAGGCCTATGACAGGGTCCCCAGAGATTTAATCTGGCAGGTTTTAAAGAAGAAAAGGGTGTCAAGTAAATACGTTGATATAATTAAAAACATGTATGGAAATGTGGTGACTAGTGTGAGATCAGTGAGAGGCCAAGGTGCTGAGTTTCCAATTACTATCGGATTACATCAAGGATCCGCATTGAGCCCCTACTTGTTTACACTTATCATAGATGACTTAACAGGAAATATTCAAGGAGAGATCCCGTGGTGTATGCTTTTTGCTGACAATATTGTGCTGGTCGGCAAAACTGTGACAAAGATTAACCATAAGTTGGAACTATAGAGATATACCTTAGAGTCGCAAGGTCTTAAGATAAGTAGAACGAAGACGGAATATATGATGTGTAACTTTAGTCGAGTGAGGATTGACAGCGATGGAGTGAAAATTGAGGGGAGAGAGATCTTACAAAGTGACTGTTTCAGATATCTGGGCTCTATTTTAAACAAGGAAGGTGAGATTGATGATGATGTTTCACACAAAATTAAAATAGAATGGATGAAATGGAGAGGGGCGTCTAGAGTGTTATGTGATTGACGGATTCCTTTAAGACTTAAGGGAAAATTCTACAGAACAGTCATAAGACCAGCTGTGATGTATGGTGCAGAGTGTTGGGCAGTCAAGAAGCGTAACGTAGATAAGTTGAGTGTGGCTGAGATGAGGATGTTGAGATGGATGTGCAGTAAAACCCTGAGAGATAGAATAAAAAATGACCAGGTTAGAACCGATTTAAGAATTGCCCCAATTCAAAATAAGCTCAGAGAATGTCGGCTACGATGCTTTGGGTATGTCTAAAGGAGGCCTTTGGATGCCCCAGTACGGAAGAATGACCAAATGCAGATGGATGGAGCTAAAAGGGCTAGGGGCAGGCCAAAAATGACAATTGATGAGTTAGTAAGGAGAGACATGCAAAAGTTAAGTCTTCACCCAAGTATGGCATCTAACAGAGCTACGTGGAGGGCTAAGATCTGAGTTGTCGATTCGTGAGTGGGATGTCCCAAAGTCACCTTTTTTTTTTTTAATATATATAAATATATACTCATAGATCCACGCAGCCGACCCCATTTAATTGGGATAAGGCTAAGTTGTGTTGTCGTTGTTGTTGTTGTTGTTGTTGTTGTTGTTGTTGTTGTTGTTGTTGTTGTTGTTGTTAGTGAGTAATCGAAATCTTCCCTATTCAGCCAGAATTTCAAATCCTGCCTGGGATTAGGATCAGTTGTGATTCTAGTCTTACATCAAGGACTGATGGGGTAGCCTTAGGGAAGAAAGGGGATATCACATAAAGAGGGGGAAGAGGATCATACACAAAGCACAAATTCAATTAATTCTAAAATAAAATTCACTCTATCCAAAACATTGAGTATATGCAAGTATTTAAAAGAAAACAATAAGACCACTCCTACTTAGACTCTAAAATAGACTCCTACTTCTATACCTCCTACGTATCCTATCCCAAAACAAATATGATAAAATAAGACATATTAATAAACTAAACTACTACAAGCCCTTGTTGGACCAAAAACCTGGGTTGGACCGGTTCTTCTTAGCCCTAGGCTTCCACAGCCTGTCATGCTGATCTAACCAGGTAAGTGCAACTGTCTCTATATCAACTCTCCCCCTCTAAAAAAAACTCGACTCCGTCGAGTTTGGATGAGGTCCAAAAATGCCGTCAAAGCAGATGCGCTTGATGAGAAAAGTACCAACTGTCCTCTTGAGCTTGAGAGGGGGAAGATCCTTTGCTAGAAGGAACTTCATCTCAAGGCCACCATGTTGAAAAGAGTATATATTCGCATATCCACAGTGCTTGGATTTCTTGTCGAACAACTATGGGCACCCCAGAAGAATGTGACAGACTTTCAGAGCGAGAACATCACATTGAACCTGATTAATCAGTCCACCAATGGAATACGTGAGCAAACACCTTTCATGAATTTTCAGATTATTATTGTTCACCCACCCAACCTTGTAAGGGTTCGGATGAGGCTCAGTTTTCAGACCCAAGTTGCGAACAACATCTTCAGCAATAACATTGGTGCAACTGCCAGGGTCAATCACCATATTACACAAACTATCATTGCATCGCACCCTGGTCTAAAAGGTACCGTTACGGCACCAATCGTCCTCCTCAGGAATCTTCTGTGTTGTCAAAAGAGGATGGATCACATAGAACGGTTGAGGCACACCATCACTGTCACCATCATTAATCTCATTAGGCTCACGATCGCATTCAGCCTCCAGATTTACTGTTCCTGTTTTTGGTTGCTCTTTTGGTACATAGGGTATAAAGTTATCCTTGTCATAGTTGTCATAGCGTCAAATTGATCCAAGGCGGTAGAGGGGTGGCTAATCGATTTAGCGATAAATCTCCTGTTATGGCGTTGCCATGGCAGTCAAATCACCCATGTGTCATTTTTTATTTTGCCTATTTTCTAAAGTTATTTAGTAAGCTACTTCTTTATTTCCCCTATTGATATTTAGCATGCTACAAGCCTACAATATATCCCCTATAACATATAAAACCAATATTAAGCAACATCAAATCGTCAAAAAATCAATATAGCCAACAAGACATTAACATAAATTTGTAAAAAAAATTATATGAAACAACATATATGATATATCACAATAAACATTAAAAATATGTTGCAACAGAAGAGAACTAGAAATTATCCATCGAATTAACAATTTAACACAAGTATATTGGGAAATAGCAGCACATAGACTTACCTTGCTTAATATTAATACAATCCACAATACAGAACATGGTTCTTAATCATGGAAAATCTGGTAATTGAAGACCACAATCATGACTGCTAGAAAATTTGCAACAATGAAAAAGGCAATACAACATTACAAAAAAAAAAAAATCCAAGGACAGCAGCTACTCGCACGGCAGGAGCAACCTTGTTCAATATCCCATTAATAGCAGTGTGCCAGTGTGTGTGTGAGTGAACTAAGGAAGAGGAAGAAGCAGATTAGAAGAAGAGAAGAAAATAAGAGAAGAGACTGATTAGTAGTAGAAAAAGGGGGGAGGGGGGGAAAAAAGAGGTGAAGAGTTGAACAAACCAGACTACCAGAGGCAACAGACAAGGAAAAAGAAGATTAAAAGAGGAGAAGAAGAGAAGAAGAGAAGAAGAGAAGAAGAGAAGAAGAGTTGATACCTCATACCAGAGGCAAGGAAGAAGAAGGTTAGAAGAAGAGAAGAAGAGCCTTACCGCAAGAAAGAAAAAAATAAATAAATAAAAATAAAAAATTTAAGACAGCAGCAACTCGCAGCCGCAGGGCAGGAGCAACCATGAAAAAGGAAGAAGAGAAGAAGAGCATAAGAGAAGAGAAGAATAGAAGAACAGAGGCAATAAACCAGAAAAAAAAAAAAAAAAAAAAAAAAACAAATAAACCAGAGGAAAAACCGAGGCATGGCAGAGACGAAAAAAAAAAAACAGAAAAAAAGAGAAAAGAGAAATAAAAGTAGAAGCCACCAAAAAAAAAAAAAGAGAAGATGAGGCTATAAACCAGGGAAGAAGAGAAGAAGAGAAGAACATAGTAGCGACACCGGAGCAAGGGAAGTAGGGAACATTGGAACAGCGACGCTGGAGCAAGGGAACAGCACACCGGAGTAGATGAGGTCCTGAGGAGAGTCCCTTCCATCTTCACTTAGTTCACTTAGGGTTCGAAGTTCGAACTAGGTTGAAGAAGGGTTGAAAGACTGAAGTGTCGACTGTCGCGACCTTCTTTGATCTTTAAGTGAAATATTTTTTTTTTCCTTAGTACAGGTTAATGACAATTTTATCCCTACCAACTGTCAATATAACTAGTAGAAAAAGAATCAATATACACCTGCCGATAACATTATTATAAATAGAATAATATATCAATATACACCTGCCAATAACAAAATGGTGACCGATTTTTTGGTTCAACCACATTAATCGTCGCCAAGGACGATTTGGCGACCCCAATCAACCCTTGGCAATCGATTAATGCTTGTGAACCTAATCGGTCAATCGATTTTGTCACCCTAAACCGTCGAGACGCCGTGGCAACTATGGTCCTTATCGATGTATGCTAACTGTTGGTGTATGATGTCTTGTATTCCATCGCAGTTTAATCCAGGGAGTATTGGTGCAGCACCTAGACAGGTAAGACGGCGGTCCCGCTAGCCGGTTAGTGGGCCGTGGGGGTTGCAAGGGGGGCAGGAGGCCCCCCTGCATAGCAGGGGGTGTAGGGGGGCGCAGCCCCCCCGCTCGAATTTTTTATTTGAGGGCAATTGTAGTTTAATCCGGATTAGGGTTTTTTCACTATATATATTTGTGGCGAGGGTTTCTTTCTCTGTAATGCAAGTAATACTGAGAGGTGTGAGGAAGAGCGCTGTAGCCTGTAACCCTATTCTCCATTGATAGTGAAGCAGGATCTCATCTCACCAGGGACGTAGGCAACCTTGCCAAACCTCGTTAAATCCGTGTGCATTGTTTGTTTTGTTTTTCCATTATCTTCTGCATCGTTTTAGGGTTACGTTTCTACACTAACAACCAGTTAGGACATTGATTAGCTCTATGCCTGTACCCCTTGCATTAGAAACATTGAATAGCCTCCTTTGGAAATACTGAGTTCTTGTCATAACCACGCTAAGGTCGAGAGTATGGATGATTAGGCCATGAAGATGACATAGATGAAGCACTAGCCTATGGTCTGTTAATTGACTTTTCCTATGAAGATGATTGTGGCTGATTAGAACTAGGACCTCTAGGAAAAGCATCTGTAAATGGCCTTCGATTGTATGGGCGTTTCAGACTTTCCTCAACCTGATATGCTATTTGTACGGCATCTTCCATTTTAGGCAGTCGGCTAGATGCAAGTGTAGCATTAAGCTGAGGATGCAACCCATTGCGGAATTGTGCCACCAATACTTCTTCATCCCACTCAAAATCAAATTGAGTAGCCAAATAATAAAATCTAGCAACATCCTCTTCAACGGACAAATTCTCCTGTTTCAACTGTGCAAACCTGAGCTACATGCGTTGCTTGTAATCAGAAGGCAAGAATCTCCAGTTCATGACTTCATGCATTTCAGCCCAAGTAGTGACTAAACCTATGCCTCGGGTTCGGTTCTATTATTGTTGCTTGATCCACCAGACTCGAGCCGTGTCTTTCAGTTTGACCTCTGCAAATAGGATCTTTCAGGCCTCAGTCAATCTGTACCATAGTTGTCACAACGCCAAGGCGAACCAAGGCGGTGGAGGGTTGTTTAAGCGCTTAGGCGAGAAGGCGTATGCCTTAAGGCGAACAAGGCGACCAATTGTTATTGTTTATTTTTCCTATTTTCTAACATTATTTAGTAAGCTATATTACCTTGTATCATAAAAAATCAAGATTAAGCACATCAAGTCATTAAAAATCAACATTTAGCCATATTAAATCATAAAAAATTAACATTAAGTCATATTAAGTTGTAAAAAATCAAAATTTAGAGAAATGCTCTGGTTCTATAACAAGTTTGACTGGTCAAATGATATTATTTTTACATGAGATTTTTTGTATCAGTTATACTATAAAACCAACTTTCCAACAAGTTAAGAATACTTAAATCTAAGTTGTAATGACAAAGTTATGCTCTAGTCAAACTTATTTTTAAGTGCGCAAATGTTGTTAAAACCGCCTGAATGAAAATAATTTTATGGATATCAAAACAAAAAATTATTTTACCGGACTTTTGGTTTTTAGCAATGTTTTAACATGATAGAATTTATAAAATTTTCATAATTGAGAAAAACTCCAGCATTTAAAAGTTGAAAATCGCACTTATAACCAAAATCTAGTTTTTGTTCTTGGACTGAGGGGTTGACTTTTTATCCTTTTGGAATTTGATTTTTAAACTATTTTTATTGGATTCAAATAGGGGGTATTTGCTTATTTATGAATAATATCTTAAGTGAATGAAATTTACTTAAATGATATTTGGCATAAATAAGTGCCAAAACACAAGGCAGTATGCAGTGCAATAAGGCGACTATCGCCTAGGCACCAGGCAAACCGCCTGGACGCCTAGGCGTCGCCTTGATAACTATAATCTGTACCATCTGAAGAATGTCTCTAAACTGTGAATCCAGTCAAGGTACAGTTCTGGATTGTTGTCTCCATAAAAATCAAGGACATCTAATCTTGCTGCTCTTTCTGCTTCATCATCATATCTGCCAGTCCCATATGGTGATGAAAGTGGTGGTGGCAGTGTATGATGTGGTGGCGGTGGCGGTGGCGGTGGTGGTAGTGGTAGTGACGGATCCTGTGGAGTGGTGTTGGAAGAATTCTCAGATTGAATGGGACTCTTTCCTTTATCTGCTACCACCAAATAATCAACAGAAGCTTGCATGGATTCCATCATTGTCTTAAAGGAAGTGACATCGGTAGTGAGAGTTTTAAATTTTGCATCAATTTCTCCCTTATAGGAGTTCAGTTGTTGAACAACTTCACTATTGGCTACCATGGTGGAGATAGGCATGATCACATTTAAGTATGATGCATAGTTGTCACCGCGCCAAGGTGAACCAAAGCGGTGGAGGGTTGTCAAAGCTGTTAGGCAAAAAGGCGCCGGCCTTAAGGCGAACAAGGCGACCAAGTGTTATTTTTTATTTTCCATATTTTCTATCATTATTTAGTAAGTTATATATACCTTGTATCACAAAAAATAAAGATTAAACAATATCAAATCATTAAAAATCAACATTTAGCTATATTAAATCATAAAAAATTAACATTAAGTCATATCAAGTTTTTAAAAAATCAAAATTTAGAGAAATGCTCTTATTCTATAATAAGTTTGACTGTTCAAATGATTTTATTTTTACATGAGACTTTTTGTATTAGTTATAATATAAAACCAGCTTTCCAACAAGTCTAAGATTACTTAAATCTGAGTTATAATGATAAAATCCGGCTCCGGTCAAACTTATTTTTAAGTGAGCGAATGCTATTAAAACCAGCTGAATGAAAATAATTTTATGGATATCAAAACAAAAGATTATTTACCGGACTTTTAATTTTTAGCAAGTTTTTAACATGATAGAATTTATAAAATTTTCATAATTGAGAAAAACCCCAACATTTAAAAGTTGAAAATCGCCCTTATAACAAAAATCCAATTTTTGTTCTTGGACTGGGGGGTTAACTTTTTACCCTTTTGGAATTTGATTTTTAAACTATTTTTATTGGGGGGTGTTTGCTTATTTATGAATAATATCTCAAGTAAATGAAATAACAAATATAAAAACCATTTACTTAAGTAAATGAAATAACAAATATAAAAAAAATTTACTTAAATGATATTTGGCATAAATAAGTGCCAAAACACAAGGCGGCATACAGTGCAACAAGGCGACTGTCACCTAGGCCATAGGCAAACCGCCTGGACACCTAGTCGTCGCCTAGGCGACACCTTGACAACTATGGTATAATGGCAAAATAGTAAATAAAGGAGGTTTAAAAAGTAATGGCATAATGGTAAATAATTCTTTTTTTTTTTTTTTTTTAAGTTAAACTTGAAACACAAAAGGAATGGGATTTAAAGTATTAGGGGAGAGGGGTATACTTGGAAAGGCAAGGAAAGAAGGTGTAGAGGTAAATAAAAGGTGGGGCAAGGGCATTTTAGGAATAACAAAAGAAATAATTAAGAAAGGGCAAATCGTGGAGTGTAGGGTTTTATCGACAAAAAGGGATAAAACGAAGGTTTTCTGCCCCTCTCAGAGATGGAGAACCAGCGAGGACCTCTGCTGTAACCAAGGGAACCAACGAGCACTGCTGGAACAGAGGAGGGCCCACGAGAGGAGGAGGACTCCCAGGGGTCGACAACATAGAAGGAGATCTTCACTGCTTGGAGGCAATTTGTTTCTGGAAGATCGACTCGCCATGGATGAAGCAGGTATGTGAGTTTTGTTTTGCTCTCTCTCTTCTCATCTTCGCTTCTTCTTTTTCTCTTAACTTATGCTCTATCTTCTTCTCTTTCTTTTTTTTCTTTTTTTTCTTTTTTTTTT
>NC_056566.1:2747544-2798222 GCF_013358625.1 Macadamia integrifolia
TTTTTTGTCTCTGGTTCTGTTCCGCCTCTCGTCTCGTTTTCTTCTTCTATTCTATTCTTTCTACTCCCTTCCCCATTAGATTTAGACCTTCCTATTGCTATTAGGAAGTACTAATCCTATAGCCCAGTTTGTTTCCTATGACTCTCTCTCCCCTACAAGTGTTGCATTTACTAATGCTCTCTCATCTGCTTCTATTCCCAAGAATGTTTCTGTAGCTATGTCTGACCCTAAGGCTGTGTTTGGTAGCCAAGAGAAGAAAAGAAAAGAAAAGAAAAATGTACACTTTTTGTACTTTTTTCCTTGGGCTAAGAATTTTTCTTTGCACTTGGTATGTCTTCACCCAAGAGAAGATTCCCCTTTTCAAATTCAAAATTCCTTTTGGGAATTGTGAAATTTTCTTTTGCTCCCCCAAAAATTTTCTTGCCAAAAACACAAGAAAACATGAGAAAATATGAAAACATAATAAGACAAAAATGAATGATTATCCAATGATTTCCTATGTGTCTATCTCTCTCCTAAAATTCAAAATTTTTTGAATTTTTTTCTTTTCTTTTCTTTTCTTCTCTTGGTAACCAAACATACACTCTTTATTTTCTCACCATTTCTTCTCTTTTCTTTTCTGTTCTTTTCTTTTCTTTTCTTTTCTAGATTCTTTTTTCTTTTCTTTTCTTTTCTTTTCTTCTCTTGGCTACCAAACATAGCCTAAGTGGAAGTAAGCTATGATTGAGGAAATGATGGCCCTAGAAAAAAATTGTACTTGGAAATTGGTTGACCTTCCAAGGGGGAGAACTCCAGTTGGATGCAGGTGGGTTTACACAATCAAGTACCGGTCAGATGGTACAATTGAGAGGTACAAAGCAAGGCTGGTGGCAAAAGGATACAGTCAAAGTGTATGGGATTCGCTATCAAGCGACATTTGCTCATGTGGCTAAGCATAACACCATAAGGGTCCTTTTATCTTTGGCAGCGAATAAGGATTGGCCATTGTTTCAATTGAATGTGAAGAATGCCTTCTTACATGACAACTTAGAAGAGGAGGTGTATATGCAAACTCCTCCTGGATTTAAGTTCCCTTCAGCTGCAAGAAAGGTATGGCTTCTCAGAAGGCTCTATATGGTCTCAAACAATCTCCAAAGGCCTGGTTTGATTCCCTCTTATTCAGTAGTGTAGATGTAAGATCAGTTCTATTTCCAAACATGCAGCCACGCAAAGTTGGGTTTTGGCTCTGCAAGTATGGGAATATTTTCCTAGAGCTGGAAATTGGTTGAGCATAATGGGTTCAATAACCCAAAACCATTCTGACTCATATCTGGAAACCCCTAAAATTGGGGATTTTAACATGCAAGGCTGGAAACAGGTTTTCTAAGGTGGGAATAGGGTTTTTAACCAATTAATTGTTTAACTGACCCAACTAATTAAGGAATTTAGTAGAGGAAGATTGATTTCAGTTTTGTCTTCTCAGTCCCTCTCCTTTATCTCTGTCTAATTCACAAATTGGGACCCAATTGGAGCTGGAATATGGTACAGCCATGTTCCTAGAGCCGTCCAGCTCCAATTGAGTGGTTGTTCTTGCTGGGAAACCCAAACCAGCAGTACTTAGACATGTATACTGCTGGATTTTCAGCAGGATAGTGTATGAGAGGGTTTATGTGATTTCCCTTACTGAAATGGAAGGGAGAAACCCACCTGGATCGTACCCCTATGGTGTGGGGTATATCCCTACTGTATTGTAGAACATAGAGGAAGATTTTGATTAAACTACATTCCCTAGTACCATTACTAAATCTGTATAAGGGTATTAGTGCTATAGCAACGTAGGTGGTACCCCTTACCCCGGAACGAACCTCAGGCCTTGGCGATACAAGTTAGTTGCAAGCAGGAGTCGGCCAGTCCAGGAACGAACCTCGGTCCCCTAGCCAACCCCTAGGTTAATAACCGCAACAGCCATTCGTACAGTGCATCATACCGTGCTATGTCAGCCCCTAGGTACAATACTCCGGACCGCGAACGTGGTATTCTCGTCAGACATATCACCTCAAGTGGGATTAGCCAGTACCTCACCCCCTACTGACAAGGGGTTGTAGCACCCAAATTATGATCCTAACTAGATGTAGTTTACATGCATACAGTAAATCTCATCCATCCATATATACTCACACACACCTGGGCACACAATACCGGAACACACCTCGGCCACACTGTATCCCAGTCCACATCCACCACTAACCTCATGCCCGATAATAAAAGAAATATAAGTAAACAAAATAACATAATGTAGTTCACTCCATTACACATGAACAGGGATAAAGCAAAAGATATAGAAACATTCCGTAAAAATATTCAGTCACCCACTCACCTATACTGAAATCCGACTATTTCTGTTGAATTCCCATCACCGCATATCCTTGCCGGGTAGGTTAGGTTCCTGATCAGTTTTAAATACAGACTATCAGTCTTTAAAGCCTATATTGTTCACTAATAACCCCTAACCAAAACTCAACTGAATCCCCCACACTGAGACTCAATACAGGCTACACAAAGGGGCACCTGCAGGTGACAGAACCCCCACTGGTGGGTGTCACCAGCTGCAAAAATAGTAGCCATTCATCTTGTCAGAACCGTCACCAGCAGGTGGGCACCGGAGGGTGCCGGTGGGTGTTTCCAGCAAACTCCCAGCCAGCTGTTGGAACCCCTCTGGCTGCTGGTTTTCTCTGCTTCTCTAAGCTCATGTCCTTATCCCTCTATGTTCTACAAAATTATATGTATTGATTTCACAAACAATATAGAAGGTAAACATAAATTGGCAATGGGTTCATTCATATATATATGCCCACCGTAAATGCATTTTGGATGACTCATTTCTCTCAAATCGTATAAACACAAATACCTTAATGGGCTGCCCAAATTTAGCTACAACAATAAAACTCCAACTCAAAATTCACAAGAAAAATAATGAGGGGAATAAACCTCAAACAAATTTCAATGATGTTGCAGACCTTCCTGGCAGCACCAATCACTTAAAACTGAATACCCAAAGAATCGGGAGAAAAAAAAAAAAAGGAAAGAAGAATAATAATGGAACAACACTGTAGGAAGCACGCATAATACCAAACATCACAGATAAAGGGGCAGGATAGAGAAAGTCAGAATTGCTCACCTGATACACGTTTTGACAATGTTGTAGACCTTCCTGGAAGTACCAATCCCACACGGGAATCCGGGAAAAAGGGAAAGATAAGAGAAATTGTTTTCTGACGAATCTGGCACCGGAAAGGTTGAAGATGATCTTCCGGAAGATAACACCCAAGCCGAGGGAGAAACCGATCATGTCTTCTTCGTCTTCACTTTGACAACGGTTTTGGCTATGTGGGGGCTCCGGTGACGCTGGAAGTTTCAGACAGGTCTGGATTTGTTGATTGAGAACAATTCTGTCATCCATTGGCTGCATGTTCACCCACTGCTGCAACGTAGTATGTACTCAAGAGAAGAGGAACCGGCCTCCGGTGGCCTGAAGAAAGGGAAGAATCTGAGAAAGCGTTACGGGAGTAAGCATTAGAGAGAGAATGAATAGGGTGAGTGAGATTCACCAATCTTACTCCTCTTCAAATACATCCCAATTTCGGTGTGGAATCCTACCCCATCCTTACAAAACCTCAAACCTCTCTCATCCGCTCCCATCCGCCTGTTCTTCGCCCATCCTTTTTCTGGCTCTCTGCAATCCACTACCGTTCCTCCTTCGAAGGGTATTTTCATAAAACTTAGAAGGACAGATATCTTTTTTTTTTTTTTTTTTTTTTTTTCGTTTTTCGGGTAACGATAGAAGGACAGTTGAAGGGGTGACATTTCAAGAGGGAGGATGGACAATGGAGTTGAGTTCCTTGCACGTACGTTCATCTGCATGTTGTGTGTGGTGTCAATATTTGTCTCGCCACTTGAAGTCATTTTAATGGTGCAAAAGGGTATTTATGTAAATAAAAAGAACAGCCATCGGCATGGAGAGGATCTAGTCTGGGATAATGTCAAGGGGGATAGGGGTTTAAGAGAAAGAAAGGGAGAGGATTTTTGGATTCAGATTCTCTTCAGCTAGGCATAGTAAGTATTCGATGGTTGGGATTACCTGGACATGTACCCCAACGCACAGTGTACACCCCAAGATCCTTTCAGTTGTCGAATGCTTGTCGAGCATCCGATCAGGTGGAAAAGATCTAAATCTTAAGGTTATCACGAATGAAGGTTTTATCTATGAGAGGACTGTGTATTTGAAAGAAAGATGAGTGAGCAATGCCCTTTAACAGGGGGATTACTGAGGCCCCAAGGGGCTAATGTTTCAATAGCCCCTTAGGGTGTAAGGGACTGTTGAGAGGTGCATATAGCCCTTTTGGGTATTTTTATCCATTTAAAAGTATACCCAACAATTTCAGAAGGAAGTATAGTTTGGACCATCTAAAACGTATACAAAACAATTGATACTTTTATATAATAGTAAATAGTAAATGGAGAATTAAAATTGGACACCCCCTATGCTAATTGATACTTTCATATAGTAGTAAAAAGTAAATGAAGAATTAAAATTGGACAGCCCTTATACTTGGCCCGATTGCTTGACACTCCTAAAGTTTGAAACTATTACTTGAAGCTCCATGAACTTAAGGGTGTTAATATATTGTTAGTGGTTAAAAAAAAAAAAAAATTTAATCTCATGAAAGTAAATTACCCACCCATGCATTTTAAGATTTCTTACAATTAGCTCATGTTCGTTAATCGTCATCATTTAGTAATGACATCATAGGTTTGGAAACTCTTAAATACTCAAACTATCCATCAAGGGTAGTGAATTAACACTCTAAGCTTTTCACTAAAACAAGGGAAGATGCCTTCCCTTTTATCAGCTCTCTCTCTCTCTCTTGTTGTGGCAATTTGTAGACGTCGGAGAACAATGAAGCAAGCATTCAAGTTGTGATCTAACATCCTAGCCAGCCATTAAAAAAAAACCCCCAACCCACTCTAAAACCCCTCTTCATTATCTAAAACCCTAACCTGCAACCCTCCACCGCAAGCACTACTGCCACCCACCACTAACTGCAACCCTAATCTGCAACCGTGCCTTGCAAGAAAAATCAACAATCCCCTAGCTACCTCCTATAGAGGCATACTTTCACAAGGGAGTTGCAGCAGTGAGTCTTGTTGAAAATTTCAATCACCTTCGTTAGTGATGGATATATAGTACTACCAAGCTTCTTGTCCAATGGTCCCATTTGAAT
The DNA here is from genome assembly GCF_013358625.1 of Macadamia integrifolia. Classification (NCBI taxonomy): domain Eukaryota; kingdom Viridiplantae; phylum Streptophyta; class Magnoliopsida; order Proteales; family Proteaceae; genus Macadamia; species Macadamia integrifolia. The sequence goes on from NC_056566.1 coordinate 2,752,806, forward strand.
CGATTGGGCTTTTTTAGGTTAATGCTTTAAAACTTCACAAGTTTTAGTTGAATAACTCGTAAAGGTGAAAATGGTTTTTTCCATTCAACCACTAACACCGTCAAATTTCATAGGGCTTCAAATAATAGTTTCAAATTTTATGGGTGTCAAGCAATCGGGCCGTAGTACCAAAAAAAAAAAAGGCATACCCAATGCACGGCTCCGGCATATGCGAGGTCCGGGGGGCGAAAATTATGTGGCCTTACCCCGAGAATGCCATAGTACAAGGGGTGTCCAAATAATCTATTCACTACCCTTAAAGGGTAGTTTGGGTATTTAAGAGTTTCTCAACCCATGATGTCATCACTTAACAATGAGTGACTAATACATAGGGGCTATAAGAAATCTTATAATCCAAAGGTGGTTCAAGTCATAGATTCAAACTTTAGGGGTGTTAGGCAATCGAACCATAGTATAGGGGGTGTCCAAGTAATTCTCCCTAGTAAATATAATAAGATAATATGAAAACATGATATGATACATATGGGGAAGGGATAGGCATGTAGTCACTAGCTCAAAGAAAGCTCATGGCGTGCCCAACCTCCACCTAAGTTGTCTAGTATGACTTGTCAAATCTTACATAGCTTCAAGTTCAAAATGCATTTATATAACAATTGTGTAAGAAACACGACCAACACTTCAACCATCAGATATGTCACAAGAATCTAGTATTCCCATCCAACGATTGAAGTGTAGTTCACAAACAAAAGTACATGAAACATTTCACCTATTTCCAATCATGTGAGAGATTGGTGAAATTTATAATGTGGGAGAAGGGTCTCTAAGCCTCTAGGGGAGGGTTTGCTAGCATCTCTTTCTCATGAAATGACATTGCTTTTGTGTAAAAAACCTTATTTACCACACCTCATTGGTGCACTCTTCTATATTGCATACTTAGAGAATCATCTCTTTTATAATACTGTAAAATATAATAAGTCTATCAAAATATTATTATTATTATTATTTTAAAATGTGTAATGAAGATCTGTCTATGTCTATTTCGAAGTAATGCATATCTAATTATATCCACAGTTCGAAAAAAACTAATCCTATTCAAATATTGGTGATTTGGATGAATCAAACCTGCTTAGAATGAATCAGGATTTCTTAATTTTCAAACCATCAAGGTTATAACCCCAAAACAATTTCTTCTTCTTCTTCTTCTTTTCTTTTTTTTTTCTTTTTTTTTTTTTATTTATTTTTTTTATTCTTGCTTATTATTCCACTCTCTTTCTCAAATGAAAAATCTTGGGATGACACCATGCCTAGATGGCTAGATATTTGTATAATCCTTTTGGGTATTTTAATAGTTGTCATAATTGTCTATTAAAAAAAAAAAATTAGTTGTGATAACTTTTGCCCGCACATTACTTGTTTTTTGACATTGGCTTCTCCGTCTCAGTCCTCTTAGAGCACAACATGTGCTTCCATCGCCCACCCCCTTTTCCTTCATGTTGTGCTCTATATAAAAGTTTTGTTTTTTATAAAAAAAATAGAAGTAGACATGTCCGATATGGCCCGATTCAAGTCAATTCAAATTGATAGTGAAATGAGATTGGTCTTTACCGATCTCATGATTGTTCCCGAGTTTTAGAACCTTGCTCCCACGTTCCCTTCCTCAATACATTTGCATCTCTAAGCAAGGATTTAGATATTGGGTATCGGATTGATACAGGTCTCAACCAATACTGATTTGATACCAATCTAGATGTTCGGATTGGTTAGTTTTATTGTTATTTTTTTAATATAAAAATAATTATTTTTACGATTTTATCTCTGATTTGATACCAATATATACTTGATCTTGGATCAGCCAGGTATAAGTATCGACCTCGTTTGATATTGATACGATCCAACGATCCGATGTCAATACTTAGAACCTTGTCCCTTAGCACAACAGTGAACTTTCATGTTGACTGTATTAAAACACCAAGCCTCGTTTAGTTGAGATCCCTTGCACGTATGTTCACTTGAATGTGCATGCTTCAGTTGCCAACAGCAATTGGATTTGGGTCCTCTAGCCATGCAGGGGTGTTGGAGAGGGACCGATGTGTATGTGTGTGTGAGAGAGAGAGAGAGAGAGTCACATTGGTGCTTCTCTAGCACCCTCCGCTAGAGAGGATATGAATCCATACGTGTTCCATTTTTTGCCATTAAATAGGTGAAAGAAGTATCTATGGAAAGAAAAGGAATATATGTTAGCATATGAAGTACGTTCAAATGAATGGAACAACTTAAGATGTGCTTTTGACATTATCATACAAGGACGATTCCATGTTATTAAAACGGGTCTTCAAAGGAGTAGGAAGAAAGCAGAAATCAGAGCATTAGGGGTTCTTGAAGAGCTATAGTTTTTTGCAGATAAAAAATGGAATATCAAAAAAGTTCGGACCTATTCCCAATACTTATTTCAACTTATTCCACAATCAGCATTTGGAGTTTGGTCATAACTCTCATTCCCGACATTTTTAGAACATCTTTTTGATTTGTTTTGTTGGTTGAACATCCATATGAAGTTTGACAATGTGTTTTTTTTTCTCTTTCAAATATAATACTAGTAACACTGTCATGCAGTTTATACTTTATAGTAGACAGCTCTTTGGTAATACGACACCTAAACAACTCTATTTTCTTTGTAGTGCAAAATTTTCTTTTGCCATGAAAAAAAAAAAAAAAAAAAAAAAGGTTGAATGGAATGAAATTTAGTAATTTTTTTATAAATGAACGTATGTGTAGTGGATCTAAACTACTCGACAAGTTATATCTTTGTATTTGTCCTGTCATTAATGAATCCTCTCCCAACAAAAGGGGGAAAGGAAAACAATAAATAATTGGAAAAAATATTTAAATATAATAGATAAGAAAATAAATTACAAAGTGTAGCGTCAATTTTGTTTTATGAAAAAAAGAATAGTCCCAATTTGCGTCCACTACGCGAGACACCAAGGACAGCTAAATGACTCCTCCACCCCCTCGGAAACCTAAAAACCCCACCCCTATTGATGCTCATGTATGTCCCCTCATTAGACCTTGAGTTGACATAGGTGCTGCACAACCAAGGAACGATGATACCCACCCCCAATGAAACGTAGAAAATCCACCCTCTATTGATGCCTGTGAAACCCCTCATTGGACCCGCGCATTAACTCAAACTATACAACTAACGAGCATTCTTTTATTTGTTTTATATCTCATTTTCATGTTCTACTCATTTTGCAATTATTATTGAGGAGGTTAAGTATATCATCAGCTTTTTCTGGAGTTAGTGATTCAGTCAATGTCAGAGCTTCAATGAGATGTACATAAGGGACTTTTTCGAAAAGAAAAAACAAGAGAGAGATAATACTGATCTAGCCATCTAGATGTAACTGTGATATAACCATTCTTTTCCCTTTCTTGTTTTATAAAAAAAAGAAATTATCCTTTTTATAACTCTCTTCTGTGTTTTTTTTGGTAGAAGTAGCTGTCTCTTGTTCGGTGGAGAGAGGCAAGAGCGGTAGATTGTAAGAACCAGGACCGAAACTCAACTCCCATTTTGTTATTCCCCTTATCCGCTCTTCGCGCGGTCAAACGTCACTAACGGCAATGGACAATCAATGGTTATCCCTTTCGCAAACCAACAGAATTGAACGGATAGGATCCGAACAATAATGAACAGATTTTGAAGGTTTCACACGGAAGAGAATAGTCTCTCTGGCATCAGAATTACTCAAAATAACATCCATTCCTCTGGTAGAGACTGGCACGCTTTCCCAAATCCCAGTCATCTTCGATCAGGATTTCTATAACTGTTATATATAAATCAAAAACACCAGACACCGCCGTAGGCCTATAAGCTCATTTCCCTTTTCTTTGCCCGAAAAATCAATTCTTCGTCTTCCGCCGGATCTACAGACAAGATGGAGAAAGCTATTGACAGACAGAAAGTTCTTCTCAACCACCTTCTTCCTTCTTCTTCTCAGAGCAATGAATCTGCTCTTTCTGTAAGTGTTTCTTATGTTAAATGTATCTTTTCTTGTGATGGGTCTTTTTTTATGTTGGGATTTTTGGTTTATGATCGCGGTTCCTAGCTGGGTTTGATTCGGGTTTTGTTGAACAAAATCTGATAGTTTGCCTACAGTTGTTCTCGATCTATGCTTTCGTCGTCGACCAGATATTCATTGCTGATATAAATTTGTGATATTGGGTTGTGCAAAGCATACTAGATAAATAGGTTTTAGAATTCTTTTTTTTTGGGGGGGGGGCGGTCTATTCTAGATCACATTGCAGCTTTTGTTTTTGTAAATTGTTCACAACTTTTAGAAAGAGGGACCACAAAATTAATAAAAGAAAAACAATAAGAAGAACCCAATCAGTATTACAATGACCCTTTTATTTTTATAAGGGTCTTCATTCAAAATATCAAAATCAGTATTACAATCATTACTTTCGCGGGTTCTTCAAGGTTTAATTCTATTGTAGAGTTAACAAGCCTTGTTTTAGCCTCTCTTTTGACCGGTCCGGCTGATTGAAATGGGTGGAATATGTTTCTCGGTTGATGATCTAATGGGTAAAATATATTTTTCCTATCCTGTTGTTGTCTGTATTTCTTTTTGTTTTGCTGAATTCGGTCTGATGCTTTTGACTAGGCTTCGGTTTGCTTGGCTGGGGATAGCGCAGCATATCACAGAAGAGCTGGGTTTGGGGATGATATTGTGATTGTGGCGTAAGTTACTGAAAACTTTTGAAATTTCAATATTGCTTGTTATCTCTTGTCAATTCGTGATGACATTAATCGAATTTTGGTATTGTGTTCTTTTGGCTTATTCATGTCATACAGTGCATACCGGACTCCACTGTGCAAGGCAAAGCGTGGTGGTTTCAAGGATACTCCTGCTGATGATTTACTTGCAGCTGTTCTTATGGTACATATTTATATTTTCTATATTAATTTGCATCAGATTATGTTTTTCTAAAATTTGAAATTAGGCTCATGATTTTAGAGCATCATTGTTGTTTCGTTTTTCATTAACTTGTTCTCTTTGCTTGCTGAAGGCACTGATAGAGAGGACAAATTTGAACCCAAGTGAAGTTGGGGACATCGTTGTTGGTACTGTCTTGGCACCAGGCTCTCTCAGAGCAATTGAATGCAGGATGGCAGCATTCTATGCTGGCTTTCCTGGTACTTATATTACAATATCCTTGCTGACTCTTGATTTAATCTCTTCACTATCATCATCATCATAACTCTCATTCTTGATTTGTGTGCAGATACTGTTCCTATCAGGACCGTGAATAGGCAGTGCTCATCTGGGCTTCAGGCTGTTGCTGATGTTGCTGCTGCCATTAGAGCTGGCTTCTATGACATTGGTAAAGAGTTGCATCAATATTGAAGGTATCGGATTATTCTTCCTTTTTTTACTATTATTTATTTATTTTTCCTGCTAATTGCAGGAATTGGAGCTGGGCTGGAGTCCATGACAGTCAATTCAATGTCTTGGGAGGGTGCAGTGAATCCAAAGGTGTGTTCTCACTCTGAACTTCTTTATTCGTCTTAATTTTGTTCGTGGAGGACTGCATACATGTTTGCTTTGAGCAATGCTTTCTCCAACATGGTACGTATGTGTTGACAATTTGTGTTCCTTTGAATACTCTAGTTGGAGAAGTTTACAGAAGCCCGAGATTGTCTTCTTCCCATGGGTGTTACTTCTGAAAATGTTGCACAACGTTTTGGTGTAACCCGGCAGGAGCAAGACCAAGCAGCTGTGAGTTCTATACATCTATTATTACGGCCTCAACATTCCTCTCTATTTGTTCAATAATCTAATTCCTTAAGACATGCATGGTTAGGTTGAGTCTCATAGGAAAGCTGCTGCTGCAACTGCTTCTGGTAAATTCAAAGATGAAATCATACCAGTGGCCACCAAGGTGAGACTTATTCCAATGCAATTCTACTCATTTTATTGCTGCATATGAAGATTTGTTGTTCTTATCTTGGAACTGATTGATGTTGCATTTATGAAGATTGTGGACCCTAAAACCGGAGATGAGAAACATGTTACAATTTCTGTTGATGATGGAATTCGGCCAAATGCAACAGTAGCAGAACTGTCAAAACTGAAGCCTGTATTTAAGAAGGATGGGACTACCACTGCTGGTATATAATTTTACTTTCTCCACTTAGTGTTCAATCATTATGCTTATTAGTGGATTCCGTGCTCTTCCCTTTTATTTAAATGTTCTTTCGTATGCATCATTAGGCAATTCTAGCCAGGTGACTGATGGTGCTGGAGCAGTCCTCCTTATGAAGAGAAGTGTAGCAATGCAGAAAGGGCTCCCCATTCTTGGTGTATTCAGGTTTGTGCTTACTCTTAAGAGAACATGTGCACTAACCCATGTTCCGAGCTAGTGAGAATATAGAAACATGGACTGACTCTTGCTTATGAGAGATCATCTTTGTTATTTCCTTTCGAATGTTCTCCCCCTTGTATTGCTGCAGTTGTTCCACGGTTCCAGCCTCAAATGGAATCTGTAGATGTATATATGTATGGAGACTTTTTCTTTTCTTTTTTCTGGGGGGGAGGGGGGTTTGGGATCAGAATTATTTGTTTGTTAATTTTTTTTCCCTTGGCAATGCTGTCATGATTGCTTTATGTGCTTGCAACCATTTGTACTAGTGGAGTTAATAATATCTAGTCTCTCTATGGCAATGAATTTGTCAGCATAAAAGGGAAGGGCAGGCAGGGCTGAGGAAAAAAAATGAAAGGTCCCTCCACTGCTTGTAACATACTTATATGCCTATTCATGCAGGAGCTTTTCTGCTGTTGGAGTGGAACCATCTGTCATGGGCATTGGTCCAGCAGTTGCAATTCCAGCTGCAGTGAAGTCTGCTGGTCTGGAAATTGATGATATTGATCTTTTTGAGATAAATGAGGTAATGGATGACAACATGATCAATTATTAACGTTGTCCCTTTTTGGTTTATATCTTGCTCATAACTAAGTATGCAATCTAACGTTTTTTGTACAGGCATTTGCCTCCCAATATGTTTACTGTCGTAACAAACTGGAACTTGATCCAGAAAAAATCAATGTTAATGGAGGTGCAATGGCTATTGGGCATCCCTTGGGTGCAACAGGTATTTGAAATAGTGCATTTTATAGCAGAAAATATCAAGAAATTGGGTAAACCCTGATTTTGACCCATGATCACAGCATGATGCTTTTACATTAATGTTGTCTTCAGGATTAATGTGTAGTTATCAGTCTGTTAGTTTGTTGTACTTTCTAGGGATGGTGTAGCATGCTCTGTAGTTATTGTATGCCAGATCTACTGTATAGTAACAGGCAGAAGTAATCGTGTTTTTGTTTATTTATTAATTTTTGGTTTCATTCAACCCCAAGGGAGTAGCAGAGTTGGCAAGGGATCTTCGCCTCACGAGGCGTGTGATCTTGAGTTCGACTCCTCTTAACTCCTTGAGGTCACTCACAATGGGGTGTTTAGTGTTCTTCACTGCCTTCGGTGAAAGTTGGATGGTTCTCATTCAACCCCGTTATAACTTGGTCCATGCGGTTGTGGGTCAATATGGGCTCGCGGGACTAGTCAGGCCGAATGCTTGGATAACTTTGTTAGCACCCCCCAAAAAAAAGAAAAAATGAAAAATTGTCCTCTTGATATTCTTAAGCTTGGAACTACTTCATCAACTTTAAGTGCCATCAGCCTCAAATTGCACATCAATTTTTTTTTTGGGTTAGTTTATCTTATTGATCAGCCAAATTTCAATGACTTTAAATTTGGTATAATGCATCAATCTGTAGCCCTTCAACTTTGGGTATATAAGTTTGCAGTTGTATATTTATATATATATATATATATATATATAAAATCTGAATCTTCCTTTGTACTTCTAAGAACCTGAAAATTAAAATTCTCTTAGCTTTTGGCAAATTGTGTGCTTGGATGATCTTGCGTTTACATTTTCCTCCACAGCTCTTCAATTGTTGGATTATCATGCTTCTGCATTGTAATCTATTTGCCTATATTTCATCTGATTGGTACTTATCAATTGTCTTAGGCTTTAGATTAGTTTATCCACTTTATTCATCCGATTGTTACTTGTCAATTGTCTTGGGTTGTAGATTAGTTTATCCACTTTAACTTATGGTAGTACTTTTAGAACCAAGTGTACATTGTAATGGTCTTTTGGCACTCAATTGTCTTGAGAGCTCAGAAACCAAGTTTCGAAGGTCGTCAAAAATAAATAAATAAATAAATCGCCTAGATGGAGTTTGGTATGGATAGGATCCTAGAAGCATAGCTGGATTAATACCTTAGGCCATCGTACCCATACCTGGTACTTGTAGGCTAACAATTGGGGATAGTTTTGAAAGTTTACTGAGGCATATACAAACAGTGGTTAAATTGGTAGGAATATAATTTCTTACGTGGGATTGAATCAATGTAAATAGGATTTAAATCAATATTATTGGCTATGTATTTTGTTACAATCCCAGAAACCTGTAATCAAAACATAGAAATAGAGGAAAGAAGAGAAGAAGAAAAGAGCAGAGAGAGGTGCAATCGAAAGAGACTCCCAAAAGAGAGGAGTGACCTGCGATCATACCAGAATAGGTTGATCGTAGGGTTTAGTCCTTTACTTATATTAAAATAATACTGAAAGTAAAAGACAATAGTACCCCCATTTCCCAGTTACAAGAAAAGCCACATCACAGAAATATGGGGGCCGATGGGACCCAAAATACCCCTATCAGCCCCTATCGGTTTTAGAGTTTAGCGCTAGGCACTAAACTCAACACTCCCCCTAAAGCTGGAGCATACACATCACTCATGCTCAGCTTGGTACAACCATTACAAAAACTAGGAGCAAACAGTGACTTCGTGAATATATCAGCCAACTGATTTGATGAATGAACAAAATGAGTCTCAATCAGCTTCTTCAGAACAACATTACGAACAAAGTGGCAGTCCACCTCTATGTGCTTGGTCCTCTCATGGAAGATGGGATTACTAGCAATGTACACTGTAGCTTGGTTGTCACAATACATCTACATAGGCTTTGTCATTGGAAATCCCAACTCCAAGAGTAAAGATCGTAGCCACATTAACTCTGTAGCAGTATTAGCCGTAGCTTTGTATTCTGCTTCTGCACTAGATCGGGCAATGGTAGTCTGCTTCTTGCTACGCCATGTAATCATATTACCTCTGACCAACGTACAATACCCAATAGTAGATCTCCTATCATTAGCAGAGCCGGCCTAATCAGCATCAGAATAGCCAACTAGTTTTGTATGCCGATTAGGACGATAGATCAACTCTTTTCCAGGAGCACCCTTGAGATAACGAAGAACACGGACTACAACATCCCAATGTGCTTTTTGAGGAGACTGCATGAACTGACTGAGGACTCTAACAACATAGGAGATGTTAGGATGTGTTACAGTAAGATAAATCAGCTTGCCAATCAAACTCCTGTACTGATGCACATTCTGAAGAGGTTCGCCATCATTAACACCAAACTTTTGGTGAGGATCTATAGGGATATCAGCAGGTTTGGATGCAAGCATGCCAGTATCAGATAAAAGGTCCAACACTTATTTCTTTTGAGACAGACTGAGCCCTTTCTTACATCGGATCACCTCAATCCGAAGAAAATAGTGAAGTTGGCCCAAGTCCTTGGTTTGAAAGTGTTGCTGTAGATAAGCTTTCACTTCAGAAATTCCTACCTCATCATTATCACCAAAAATAATATCATCAACATAAACTACCAAGACAACCAGTTTATCACCTCTGCGACGAACAAAGATAGAATGATCAGAATAACACTGAGAAAATCCACAAGTAACTATGGTAGCACTGAACTTGTCAAACCATGCCCGAGGGGATTGTTTAAGTCTATAGATAGGCTTATGTAAGCGACACACATGACCTTTATTTTTCCCCCTGAGCAACATAACCAGGAGGTTGCTCCATATACACATCTTCCTGTAAATCACCATACAAGAAGGCATTCTTGATGTCCAACTGAAACAATGGCCAATTAAAGTTGACAGCAAGAGAAATAAGTAGACGAACAGAATTCAGTCTAGCAACCGGGGAGAATGTCTCAAAATAATTAACTCCATATGTCTGAGTGTTCCCCTTAGCAACCAGATAGGCTTTCAACTGCTCAACAGAGCCATCAGAGTGATACTTAACAATGTACACCTAGCGAAACTTCACCAAATCCTTACCAGGAGGTATATCTACCAGACTCCAGGTACCACGACTCAAGAGAGCATCCATTTCTACATCCATAGCAGCTTTCCATCCAGGAATAGTTAGGGCATCATTATGGGTGTGGGGAATAAGGTTAGTAGATAGTGACAAGGCAAGACCATGAATGGGAGAGGGAAGATGAGACAAGGAAACAAAGTTATCAATAGGATACACAACCATAGATTTTTTAGTGTAAGAACGTGTACCTTTTCCTTTGAGCAATTGGTAAGTCATCAGGCGGAGGAGGAGGAGGAGCTTCACTAGAGAAAGGCAACAATGGAGGAAGTGAATCATCTGGAGTATTGGTTTCTCCACTCGGTTGTCCATCCTTCTTGCGCAGATAAACCTGTAGAGGAGGTGAGTCACTGACACTGTTAGCATCAGGGAAGGGTATGAGTGATGGAATAGGTGGAGGAGATGGAGAAGTCCACTCCATACCAGACTAGGACACTTGAGGAGAAAAGAATGATGTGCCTTCAAAGGTCACATCGGCACTGACAAAGTTCCTGTGACTTATACCCTTTCTGAGTACGTGAATAACCCAAAAAAATACACTTGGTAGACCTAGGAGAGTTTATTTACTTGCACATGCAAATTATGGACAAAACACACACAACCAAAGACTCGGGGAGGAACAGAAAAACTTGGCAAAGTAGGGAACATAATGGAAAAAGGGGACCTATCTGAAAGCACTGAAGATGGCATGTGATTAATCAAGTGACATGCAGTTAAAACTCCATCACACCAAAAATGTTTAGGAACAACATATGAATCATAATAGCACGGGCTACCTCAAGTAGATGCCGGTTCTTGCGCTCTATTACCCCATTTTGCTGTGGGGTATGGACGCAACTAATTTGGTGTATCATCCCACGGTCGGCACAAAAATCAGAAATATCATTTTGAGCATATTCTAAAGCATTATCAGAACGAAAAATCTTAATCAGAATGCCAAACTGAGTTTTTATTTCATTACAGAATTGCTGAAACACAGATAAAAATTCAGTTATGTCCTTTAACATGTAAAGCCATGTAAGGCGAGAATGATCATCCACAAAAGTCACAAAATAACGAAAACCAAATCTATGACTAACTCTGCAAGGACCACATACATCAGAATGGATTAAGGAAAATAAAGATGAACTACGAGACAGAGTGAGATAGGAAGGACACACGGTGATGTTTTCCCAATTCACAGGCCTCACATTCTAACCTAATCACAGACTTAAAACTAGGAAATAAAAGTTTCAACCTAACTAAAGATAAATGTCCTAAACGACAGTGCCATTGGAAAGGAGTCATATTCCCAATAGCAGTAGCAGAAGTAGGAAAACCACAATTAAGATAATATAGACCATCTTTTTCACACTCCACCAATCGTCTTCCTCGTGTGAAGATCCTGAAAAACATAGTAAGAGGGAAAGAAGTTTACTGAGCAATTTAATGAGCTAGTTTACTGGTTCACAGAAAGAAGACTTAATGGGAATTATGGAACATGTAGCACAGAATATAAATTCAGTGAGGATGTGGGTGATATAGTACCATGGCCGAGAACCGGTGTGGAAGCACTGTTGGCAAGAATAATAGATGTAGAACTGGTACTAAAAGAAAATGTTTTAAAAAGTGATGGCTTACCAGTCATATGGGCAGAAACACCTGAATCAATAATCCAGGAGATAGAGGTAGTGGTAAGAAGGGCTGAGGTATCTGCATGAGCTAAGGTGGCAGCAGATATAGACCCACCATTGGGTGTATTAGAGGATGTCTCGAGAGTGTGCAAGCGCCAGAGCAACTGATTGATGTCATCGCGCAAGCTGGTAGATGAATCTCCTGATGAATGGCTCAGTTTAGTATCAATGGAAGGCCTTATGTCAGTACTGCATGATTGGCTAATTGGGTGGCCCACCTCGGGCTTGCCATGCTTTGCCTAACAAGTCTCGACAGTATGGTTAGGTTTTCCACAGTAAGTGCACTGGCGAGATGCACGATCAGACGACTGTCCACTAGAACCTTGACCAGCTGACCCATGTCCTCCCCCACGACCGCGACCGCGACCGCGACCGCGACCGCCACCATGTCTACGGTTGGCAAGAAAAGCAAAATTGTCTTTGGAAGACTGATCAGGTTTTGTTGATGAAGTAATATGTTGTAGTCGTGAATAAGTGTCATTCAGAATAGGAACAATATCGCCTGCGAGTAGATAGCCTTTCATTGCTTTCAAATCATTATTCAAACCAGCCAGGAATTTGGAAGCAAAGAACTCATTACGCTGAGCTTTTAATTTGTCAGTGTCAGTGGTCGAGGGTTGGAAAACATTGAGTTCTTCAACCATTCCCCTGAAAACACTATAATACTCTGGAAGAGTTTTGTCAGACTGGCAAAACTGAAATAGTTTCTCATAAATATCATAGATACGAGTCATATTCTTCTCCTGAGAATAAGTTTCCTTCAAATCGTTTCATACTTCCTTTGCAGTAGAGCGAAACATGACATTAGCAGCAACATCTGATTCCATATTATTCTACAACCAGATTAAAATCAAGGCATTCTCCTTCATCCATTCATTATAACTCTTGTCAGATGTGGGAGGAGGATCAGAAGTAGTATACTAAAGTTTATCCTTGGCTATAAGGTAAACCTTCACAGACTGAGCCCAAAGTAGGTAATTCGAACTTCCCTTGAGCTTGATAGAAGTAATTTGGACATTGACATTGTCTGAGGAAGATGTAGCAATGATAGTTTTGGTCTCAGCCATGAGGAACAAAAAAAAAAAAAAAAAAATAGAAAAGAAAGGATTGCTGATGTAGAGGCAAGCAAACAATCACATGTAAACAGATCTATATAGTACCATAGAATGGGGGATTCTATTACAGAGCCATATTATTAAGACCTGATCTCTCCATAGTCATCACCAAACAAACAATCACTTGTAGGGTTGAGGGTTTATGGTTACATACCATGGTATAAAAAACCCCGTCAAAAATCAGTCTTCGATTGTCAATTAATAAAATGAGCAAAGGGACATCATCTAACACCTATGTGATTTAAGCCATAGCAAACGCAACAGTAGGTGGCTGCACATCAGAGAGGTTAGCGGAAGAATGAAGTCAACAGAGAGGAATGTATAGACCCTAGGCTTGATCACAGAGGCTCTGATACTATGTTCCAATCCCAGAAACCTGTAATCAAAATAGAGAAATAGAGGAAAGAAGAGAAGAAGAAAAGAGCAGAGAGAGAGGTGCAATCGAAAGAGACTCCCAAAAGAGAGGAGTGACCTGCGATCATACCAGAATAGGTTGATCACAGGTTTTAGTTCTTTACTTATATTAAAATAATGCTGAAAGTAAAACACAATAGTACCCCCAATGCCCAGTTACAAGAAAAGCCACATCACAGAAATATGGGGGCCGATGGGACCCAAAATACCCCTATCAACCCCTATTGGTTTTAGAGTTTAACGCTAACTCAACATATTTTATTTACAAGGAAGTTTTTTGTTATGTTCTATTGGGGTTGCAACTTATACTCATATTCAACGACTGTGGATTTAAGAAATAATTTTATTTTCTCTTACTCCCACACCATTGAACCTTGAGAAAACAAATATTAATGGCGTACAATTATGATACCTATTAAAGTACCATATAGGGTACCAAATAAACTATACCTGAAACTTTTCCTTGGCAACTATGCCCAGAAGTAGCATAACCCAACCCGCTTTACCTTAGTAATTTGGGATGGTTTTCACGTGCATGGGAGTCTATATATGGATATTGGCTATATAGACGAGGTATCAAAGAGTATTCTTTCAGCCATTCTTTTGTTAAAAAAACATGCATTAACCCTAGAGGCGCAACTTGCTTCCTCGTCAAACTTGCAACTGCTTGATCTTCTGGATGGCTGTTTCCAAGCTTATTTTAGTTGGCAACTCATTATTATGTTCGGCAGCCTTAGAAGACAAATGTAACAAGGAAACAAGTGCCTGGAGACTAGACATTAAGAATCAAAATAAAGTTGGTTTTTCTCATTGTCGTTTTCAAGTCTGATTTGTTTCGCTAATCTTTGTTGTATAGGCAGATGGTGGTGCATGAATTTATTAGTATCCTAGCTCTAGTCATCAGAAAATTAAACAGTATCCTTTTCTTTTTATCAGTTAAAATCGTCATCTTAAATCACCTATCCTCTGTTACAGGTGCACGTTGTGTGGGTACTCTGTTGCATGAGATGAAGCGTCGTGGCAAGGACTGCCGCTTTGGAGTGGTGTCTATGTGCATTGGTGAGTGTTAACCCTTTTTATTCATTAATTCTAGACATGTTTAATACTTCTGTGTTTCTCATTTTCTTGTTAACCTCCTCCTCCTCCTCTCTCTGACTTATTTGACTGTGCAACTTTAACAACTGCAGGCTCAGGAATGGGGGCTGCAGCGGTCTTTGAAAGAGGTGACAGTGTTGATGGCCTCTCCAATGTCCGAAAGGTTGAGACTCAAAATTTGCTGTCCAAGGATGCTCGATAAATAATGACCCATTTGGAGTAATTGTTTGGGACGACAATCATCAGGACAACCATTTGGTGTGTGGGGATGCTAATAAAGGTAGTGTAATAAGTTGGTATTAATTAGGACACATTTTAAGATCTACGGAATTGTAATGCATGCTTATGCTTATTCTAATCACATACGAGTGAAGAGTGAAAGCCTTGTCATTTTGAATCTAGTGTTCCATTCTATTTTTTCTGTTAATTATGTGTGTTGGGTTGGGGGCTGAGGATTGAGGATGGTGTGTGCTCCTATATTGAAAAGAGAGAAGCTTAAATATTGTGGAAGGAAAACTTTGCAATAGGCTCTTTTGCATCGCTCATATAAGAGGACTTCTGCATGTTCCACTTAATTGGCACATATTAAGTTTCAGCCTGATGAAATGGGCCACATTATTGAACAAGCTTTGAAAATCCAAGGCCATGGAGTAATGGTTAAGAGTACCATAGAAAAACATGGGATGCATGTCAATACATTGGAATTTTTTTTTTATTAAGTTAGGACCCGTTTGATTGAAGGGATTTTGATGGGGTGGGAGTGTTGTCCGTATTTTGCCACTCCAATTAAATTTGATGGTGTTTGTCTGGGATAGGAATTTGAGAAAACATCAGTGTCTTTTTTTTTTTGTCAACCCACAACGCTCGAGGTTTCTCCCACCCCACCAGGGTGGGACTTAGCTAAAATCCTGGGATTTTGTGGCACTCGCTTGCGAACTGGGCTAGTACTGACGCCACTTTGCTGAGGACAACTCTCTTTGGACCTGATTGGGGGTTGTTTTGCCTAAAACTCCTGAGAATCACTCAAGCTTCAAAGGCATTCTTCAGGGCCATGAACCCAGAACCCCTGCCCTGTCTCTTCCACCACTCTTCTTCACTTCTCTCGATTTGGGAGATATTCTTTTTTTTCTTTCCCATGATTAAAAAAAAAAAAGTAAATAAATAATCATAAGAAAATTTAACCGTAGAGATTAGAGGCCAAGATCGTTGATTGAAGGGGAATAATAGCTACCTTGGGTGATAGAACAAAAGCAATGAAAGAAAAAATCAAGGAAAATCTTGATCGAAGTTGTCTTGGATGAGTTGAGCAGAAGACCTGAGCTTCTCCATCATGCTTGACTGCCCTGAAGCCATCTGAGACCAGCTCCCCATGTGCAGAAAGGCTGCCGTATATCCCATTTTTCTCTCGTCCTCCTCAGCTCTCTCTCTCTCTCTCTCTCTCTCTCTCTCCCTCTCTCTCTTAATACTTGTAAGAAAGTCTATCCAAACAACTAGGGGGGAGATGAACAGTGACTCATCCACCCTAAATCTTTCTTGTCTTTCGCACCTTCTACAGGTGGGTACCAATTGTCAGACTCTCTCACCCCTTACTGTCCTTTAAACGAACGGGGTTAGGCTATGAGATTGACGCCTTGGCCAATCTAGATCATGATCTCTTTATTCAACAATTGAAGCTGTTACATCAGTTGTTCATATGGTAGATGAATAGTGGAGGTGTGAGAATACATTCCTACAAGTTTCAGCCTCATGGAATTTGTCACACGGTGAAACAAATTCGAAAACTCAAGGCCCTGGGAGTGACAATAGTGGCTGGAGTACCATAGGCGAGGATAAACGTGGGGATGCATAATAATGCATATGAGACTTTTTTTTTTTAATTATTAAAGTAAGTTTCGATATTTGATACGTGGCTAATCTAGATCATGACGTCTTTATACAACATTTAAAACAATCACATCAACTGTCCATATGGCAGAAGAATAGTGGTCTGAGAATATGCCTGTATGTACCATTTTTCCCTCTGTTTTTTTTCCCTTTTTTTTTTTGGGGGGGGGGGGGGGGATAAGTACCATTTCCTTCTCAAAAGGGACAAATATCCCCATTTTCAAATAAATTTATTTTTTTTCTGCTATGCATTTATTAAATTGCATTTCCCTGGTGAATATTCAGGGCCTTATTCCCATAGTTAAATTTACTCAGCGTGAAGCTTGACATGTGAGCATGGGGACTCCTTCTTTTTTTTTTTTTGTTAACCAAGGTGTTCGGTCAGCTTACGTACACCTCGACTAATCTTTTGGGACACTAACGCAATAACCCACCACCACGGTCTTTATTTAAATCGCAGATGTGCAGATGGAGAATCAAACCTAGGACCGTGCGTCTATCCACACAATCTCCAATTCGCCCTAACCATCTGAACAACCCATGGATGAGGACTCAAGGTCTACTTCTTGTTGAACTAAGATGGTTATTGAAAGGGGGTGAATAAGTGGCATCAAAAACCAATTCCACTCAGTTTTTTCTCTCAATTCAGATGTTGGCATCACTGGCACTCAAGCTCATAGCCACAATGCAAACACTCATTCACAAGCACATACCCCACAACCACTCACCATCTTGGAGAGTACTTCACATATATAAATATATATATATATATATATATATATAGACAACCATAAATCAAAGCAAACCACATTGACAAACAACAAATTAGGAATAAGGTTTTTG
This sequence comes from Macadamia integrifolia, assembly GCF_013358625.1. NCBI lineage: Eukaryota > Viridiplantae > Streptophyta > Magnoliopsida > Proteales > Proteaceae > Macadamia > Macadamia integrifolia. Next base: position 2,770,138 of record NC_056566.1, read on the forward strand.
TGGTTTGATAGTGTGCCAACATTCATGGTGCAAATGGTAACTTGAGCTACAGCCCAAATCCGACCTCTAGTATAATAGACAATACACTTTAATTTGGAAGCATCCACTAAAAAGCAAGACCAACCCCTAATTTAGGTAGCATCCACGACCAAGGAGCGCCAACCCTTTTATCGAGCACCCACTCAATAATTACAATAATTAAAAAAAAAAAAAAAAAAAAATAGAGAGTTTTGGACTCCCATGTCATTCCTGATGGTCGAACCATAACTGACAACAAGATATAATAAATATGATTCCAGATACCATTGAAAGCTGACTTAATTTCCTTTAAATCCCAAGTTTACCAATTCATGGTCTGACCAATAGATGAGAAGATGCAACTTCCACACCATCTCATCAGATCAAGCAACATCACTTCACGCACTCAAGGACTTGAAACTACCACATCTTAATGCCAAACACATTTTTGCGTGTGTTGACTATCATGGATATCTCGGGGGTATCAGCTAATGATGATGCCAACCGTACTGGCCCAAACTCACAACCAATTGGCTCTTAATCGTTGTGGTAGAAAATCATTTTACAATTGCATTTTTTAAGATATTATTTTGAAGGATGATTTTAGGTCAAGGTTCAGATTGTGTATGATCTTAAATCATTCAATAACTAATTCACAAAAAAATAAAAATAAAATAAAATAAAATCATTCGACAGAGCCCCTTCATACTCTTTACCAAAAAACAAAAGGGCTTCAGGTAGTGTAGCTCGCTCTCAGAAATCCTTTTTAACAACCATCATCTTAAAACATTCAACAGAAACTTTCTGCAGGTCTTTTTGTTTCTCTCATGAGCTTTTTAAGTACTTCGAGTGTGACTTGGAATCACAGTTCTACGTTTCATCCTCTAACTTAATGGCTGAAGTCTTGATTCTTAGTCAAACTGTCATCAAATAAATAGATACTCCACCCCCCCCCCCCCCCCATCTCTTTATTTTGTAAAAATGCTCATCATTTTTTATTTTCGATATAGGAAAAAGAATGCTACCTCCTAGTGTACCCTATGTCCACACACATGAAAAGTAAAATCAGACTGTGAAAAGACACACATGCCCCAGCTCCACTTCCCCATGTGTGTGAACATAGGGTCCACTCGGAGGTACGTTCTTTAACCCGAGAGATATTTATGTCTTCTTGACAATTAGGCTCTTGCCAACTGGGTTGATAGCCTAGTGGAAGCCCTTGTCTAATCATCGCTTAAGATGGTTGATTGTGGGTTTGAGTCAACACGTCCTACTATCGCTTGTTGGTCTTGCGGAAATACTACTTTCCTTAGGGCTATGATCATTACCATAGAGCACATTTTATTATTATTAAAAAAAAAAAAAAAAGATTTTCTCTAGTCTAGCACCTAAGCTTTGTCACATGAAAGAATGGTATAATAATTTTGACCCTATTGACATCTAAGAAATGATCTGGCCACATGACAAATTTCATAGTCAAATACAATCTATACCATTTCAGGTATCGATATATTGCATTGCATTTTTAGTCATCCAATTCATTTTGGAAAAGCTTCACTTGTTTTCACACAATTTTCAAAGCTTTATTTCCCCAGTTGGGTAATTTCATTTTGGATGAAACTTTACATACAAGCAAGGATGCATGATTAAACAACTTGCAAAATTTCAGCTATGTCCAATCTGTCATGTGGCAAATATTGATACCGAACTCGAAAAACTCTCTAATCTTGCTATATTAAACATCCCCCCTCCTCCCGATTTTTTAGATATTAAAATGTGTACAAAGAAATGAGGCAAAAAAAAATTTTAATGGAAAAAAAAAATTTTCATTAAATAAAGTAACTTAAAACTTCAATTTCAGGGTTAGAGATCCTGATGTGAAAATTTTGTTCATAGCATAGAGGCTTGATTACGTAAGGGTAAAACCAATCCGTTCATAGGCCCAAGACAAAAGTGGTAAATTTTTGTTTTCCATTCCTACTCATTATCCCAAGGCAGTTCCTCTCGCAATATTCTTCCATTGTAAGTCAGTTTTGAATTATTTTAACCATTTATTTTTATCCTTGACTCAATCAAAAGAATTACAACTTTCAGTTCACTACTTTCATTACAACAAGATGCACCCTTATTAGAGAGCATTTCCCTTGTGTGATCCACCAACTTACGCTAACAAGATGAATGATATCAACAACCCAGCCATTCAATACTTAGGTTAAGTTTTTTTTTTTTTTGGGGGGGGGGGGGTAAATACTTGGCTAGGTTATCCAGTAACACCAAGTAGGCAAGTATAAACTACAAACTTCATGAACCAAAAATTTGGTCCATAGGTAAACCACACCCTCCAATATGGATGTTTGATTTCACCCAAAAAAAAAAAAAAAATGAATGTTTGACATTCAGACCAAGTGGAGTTTGTGACATGGAAGCACAAAAGGTAACAAATGGTCGGATAGTAAAGAAATGATCCACATGTTTTTACAATTGAAGATTACGGGAATCTGGAGAACATCCCATCTGTTTGATGATGGTATAGGTTCCTGCACATCATCCCTTTATAGTATAAAAAAATCAAGGGCAGTGACCAGCTCCCTTTTATTCCTTATTTATAATTTGAACCTTATTTTGTAATGGCTTCCAAAATTATCCACCATTTTGAGTCACATGGACAAATTAAGTAGTCATTTCAGTTACTGGATGGATAGATTATGGTCTAGAATATAGATTAATCACATGTCAAATTTCAAATTTAACCAAATACCCTCTCATATATTGTTATGTATCCTAATATTTTACACACACACACACACACAAATCCTAATATGACCATGCATGCCTACAGTAATTTGACCATTACTATACTCGATCTCATAGCGTTGAAACTTGACATGTGAGCAAAAGCCATGTGACATACATAATCTACCTCTCCACAAAATTTGGATCCTATATGATTCGTCATATGAAAGATTTTTAAGGCCAAGAAGAAGCAGCAGCAGCTAGGTGGCTATGTATCTGGTTTACAAGAGAATTGAATCTCCTATATGGCTAAAAAATACATTGGTGTTACAGGCATGGTTTGAGGTATTCTGGATCAGTATTGGCATTCGGCACCTACCAATCCTAGATCAGTACATAGTACAGACAAAAGTTATATTTGTCAAAATACACTCAGAAATCGATCTATGAGAGCAAAACAGTCTTATATGACCAATCCGATTCCTATCAGGTTGCCGAGGAATCCAATACCTCAAACCATGTTTACAAGATCCTGAGCACCATGAGAATGGAAGTTCAATGAGGCTGGTATATTTCTTCCCACTCGAATATTCTGGCCTCGACTTCCATCCCAGTATGTTGCCAACCTTGTACCACTCACCAAGTACCCTTCAACCATTAATGTGGTGAAACCTCATGAGATGTTAGCCAGAATCTAAACTCCAAGGGTTTGAGATCTGCTTCATTGAAGTCCGGTAGAGCTACTGTCACGTGCACGACAGGGAAGAACTGGCAAGTCTATTTGACTACCATTAGTACCCAGATTTCATTTGTTGCAGCCATATGGAGGCCGGGATTTCATCAAAGCATATGATGCAGGTTGAATGGGTAAGCCGCCTCTTCAGTTTTAATTCATTCTAATCAGGTTCTTGGCCAACCCAACAGAGGTACAGTCTATAGACATACTGAGATTGCTATCTCCATGAACCTCAGTAAGGGAAACAAGCCACTGAATGCCCAACCGCACACTGGAATGTAATCCAATACAAGGTTGAAGACTTCTGAAGCTTGTTGATACCCTATTATTTTCCTGTCAAAGGAGACTGAAAAATGGAAGAGGGAAGCCATCTCAAGTTCTAGTTGTTAAAAGACAAAAACACACCTGACATTTATCACAATTCTTTCATGCTATTTAAAATAAAAGAGTGGATCCTCCCAAATGCCCTGTACCTACATCATGCACATACAAGAAGCCAGTTCAAGCCAGCTTAAGATGTACAAAACAATGCAGTGACACCAATTCTATCTTCTTCCACTTGCAAAAACACAGTGGTATAACATATTAGGACTGTTTTGTCCACTGTCATAATTGTTGATGAAATGTTGGGAATGACTAACTGGAAACCTAAAGGGCTAACACACTATCTAGTTAAACACTTTAAATCAGATCCTGTCAAAGCCTGGCTCAATCCCCAAAGCTTCTTTGTTAATTTTCAAACACAGGAAAAGAATTAAAGGATTACTGGTTTCAGATCTGTGATACTTAAATGACAATAATAAAGATAAAATGTTGACTATGGAGATCCGTTTAAGAGAACAATTTTCACTGCTATAAGATATATCTACATAGAACTGAAAAATAAACAAAAACGGTAGAATAAAAATTAACAGATAAACCATCAGCTGTGAATCAATTTACAACTAAAGTGATAAATTCCTAATTACCTGTTTTAGCCATGAACATCAGGAGATATACTTGCAACTTATGTCTAAACTGCTACAAGGCAGTGGATTGAACAACTCAGTTGCACACAAATCAAGTGATGCTGGACTTGCAAATTGGGCATGATCTTCTTCTTCTCAGCCACAGATCAATGCACTGCAATTAGAAGTAAATGAATTAATTTTTCCAATAAATATCTTTCAGCAGGAAAAGATTTTCTTAAATTGGAAAGACGAGTGCTTCTACATCTTTGTGAAATTTGTGCAAGCAAGGAAGATGACGAATTATATTTCCAGTGCTTGGTGTCTCGAGGCAGATCGCACAAGCTTCTTCAAAGTTCTCAGTCTGAAACAAACGATAACAATCAATAGCAAGGAATCTGCAGGCTTTAACTCTCAAGACATTTAAATGTTTTTTCAAAATGTTAAAACAAAAACAAAATCAATAATTAAAATTAAACTACCTGGACAGTTGAAAGCGGCAAACCATTAATCTGATCTGCAGATGCACCAACATGCTGGTGATTGTTCTCATCAAGGGCCAAAAGCATCTCATAATCACTTCTACAATAACACAAGAAAAATATGTTCAGCCACCTTTTCAGATCAGATGATTTTAAGAAAACTAAAAAATATTTTAGGCAAAAAAAAAAGAAAAAAAAAGATACATATATATATATATATATGGGTTGTCTTGCATGCAAAATTTTCCAATAAACAGTCCATCTAGCATATTCTCTACACATTATACATTATGTGAAGAATTGATGAAGTACCTGGAGAAAGAAAGGAGCGAAGATGAAGAAAATAAATAAAGAACAATGAAGCACCTAGGCTAGGAAACACCCAAAAATATGGACAAGCAAAATCATACCAATGAATTCCAGGGGCAGAAAATCATCTACAAGCAGATACGCCCTCTGAATCCAAGAAGAGTCGATGATAACATCAAAGCTGGCACCCACAAGCTCATATGGAAAATTGCCTCCAAGCACTATTGTATCTGGGCCAACTGGATACTCCTCTCTCCTAAAAAAAGATTCCATTGGACAGTCTCTCCTTCTGACGCTTCGTGGGTCTGGAGAAGCATCCTCAACCTCAGACCTCTTGCCCTCTATGCCATCTCCTCCTCCATCAGCAATGGGTTTTCCTCCTACTTCTGGTTGGATAATTGGCACCTTGCAGGTGTCCTCTCCATTGTCAGCCCCCGAACTGTGTACTTCTCTGGCATTCCCAGAAATGCCATGGTTGATTCCATCATCTCAAATGATGTTGGACCACTCTCCCATCCCCTTCCCTTGCTGATATCTGGCAGATCTCCCCCTCCCCTCCATAGGGATGCCCGTGGGGACAGGATTCCATGGAATGCTTCTACCAATGGCTGCTTCTCCTCTGCCTCCGCCTAGAACCTTATCCGTCCCACTGCCACTAGACTCCCTTGGCACAATGTTGCTTGGTTCAAAGGCCACATCCCCCGTCTTAGTTTCACCACTTGCCGAGCCCTCAAGGACTATGTTCCAATCCAATCCTTTCTCATCCATCGTCACATCCAAGCCTCCCCTTCTTGTTGTCTCTACTGGAACAATATTGAAGATATAAACCACCTCTTCTTCAGCTGTCCCCTCTCATCCTATATTTGGAAAAAAGTCCTTTCCTTTTGTTGGTCTTCTAGGAGACCTATTCTACCATTTAACAGGGATGGATCTGGATTGATATGACCGTCTCAGGTACCTCTATCTGCGACACTGCGGACAAGTTTGCTTTTTGCACCACCATTAACCACATTTGGATGGAGCGGAATATTCACAGATGGATAGCCAAATCCCAGTCTTACGATCATATTTGTAATTCCCCAAGGAACAGGCTCCTTGTTTCCTGGGGTCTCTCATATTTTTTGTCCCCCCTCCCTATCTTGTTAGCCATGCTTTGCCCCCCTTGTCCCCCCCTTTCTTTTGTTTTGATTGTATTTGCCTCATAGGCTTGGTTACCCCCTACTTCCTCTTGTATATTCTTTTCCCTTTTAATGCATTATTTATTCATCCAAAAAACAAAAGAGGTACTAGAAGACTAGGAAATTTTTTATTGGCAAGTGCCTCTTAATACTGAAATATATCACACCAAGGGGGAAAAGTAGATCAAATAAACTCCATCACCTTGCATCCAAGGAATGATCGTCACCATCCAACCAAGCATGGTGTTTGTAGGAACTTGATTGTTAAACAAAGAACTGAATATTATGGAAAAGGGGTAGAAAATAGGATCTAGAATGAACAACATACCCATAGAAATATGGCCCTTGCAAGTACGGGGAATTCTAAGCTGCAAGATAAAGGAATACACCAGCCAGCCCTATTCCAAATATTCAGCCATTTGGGGACATAACCACCAGTGACAGGTGAGGCTAGGTGAAGAGATAAACTATAGGGAGCATCTAATAAAATTGTTATGAGAAAATAGCAACAAATACGAAAACAAACAAACACAGATTAGCACAACACATAGAGATTTAACGAGGTTCACACACCGATGTGGTGTGCTACGTCCCCGGGCGAAGAAGATGTTTCATTATGTAGAAGAGATGTTACAGTGGAGACCGCTCAAGAACACCCAAATAATGGCAAGAAAACTCGCTCTGAAAACCCTAGCTCGAAAAACCCCAATTTACAATGCTTGCTCAATAAGATGAAAGTACATTATATACTCCTCCAAGTCGCGGGTCAATCCATCGGGTTGCGGTAGGTCGGTCCGTGTTGTACCCAACCCCTCTGCTACCATCATAGATCTTAAGAAAAAAAAATGCCATTCGGGTCTCCACCAAAAAATGTTGGAGCGGATCATTCTTCAACATGGGTCGAGAATTCGAGACAAACTTAACAAAAACCAAAAGCCATAATTTGGATAATTTGATTTGGTAGAGCTTCTTTTGAAAACAATATTCCAGGAAATGAAGGCAATGAACAATGCACAAGTAGCAATTTCCTTTAAAACGCTTCACAAATGATGAAACCCATATCAGTTCAAAACTTCAAATTGAAACCATATGGACCAGAGGTGTTGAATAAAAATTTAAAATTAGGGTGTCCTTGGTATCCTTTCTCAGAATTTAGTTCTGGCCAAGAAACTATTCTAAGCCCCAACACGTTTGTTTGGTACCCATTCAACATCCCTATTTCTCTTCCCTGAGAATTAGATTCTCAGAATGGACTATAAGCCCAATCTCAAATTTCTGAGAAAAAGTTTCTCAGATATAGACCTTGAGAGCTTGGCCAGAAGTCTTCTTGCAGCAGTGACCATGAGGTAACTCTTTCTTCACCCTCTGCACTTACCCACCTCCACCAATTTCCTCTCTCCAGCCACCATTGCATGTCCACCAAGATGGTCCTCCCAAAAGAGCTAAAAGCTTTAAAATCAAACCAAGCAGAAGTTCTCACTCCTGCAGATGGGTTTCAAATATTTGGGAGAGTATTGATGGTTTAAGAAAGATTTCAGCTACGGTTTGGCAGTGCATGGGTACTTTTGGCTCCGGAGATGAAACAGAACCATAAGTGACCTCTCTCTCTCTGTGAGTTGCTTGAGTGTGGTGATGGCCTCCCTTTCTCTTGCACTCTCTTTCAACTCCTGCTGCAAACAACCCATTGCCCCTGCCCTGCCTGGCCATGACACGCAGTAGCACCCCACCCCACCCCACCCCACCCCACCCCACCCCACACCACCCCAAAATTCCTCTCTTTCTCCACTGCCAGCGATGAATAGAAACAGCTGGCAACCGCAATCCTTTCTCTTCCTGCTATCATGGCTGGTGACCTCATTGATTCTTCATGCAATCACTCAAGAATCTCTGTCAAGCAACTCTTCTCCTACACCTCCAACACCATTAGATGAGCATCCTTTTAGGTAAACAAGAATCTTCAAATTGAGATTTTTTATTTTTTATAATTGTTCTCTTTCATGATTCAAATTTGCAGCCAATCAAATACGCCCAAAAACCATTCTGAAATTCGATTCTGAGAAAGAGAATGGACATCTGAGAATGGTTACGAAAAAGAGAGCCTTAGTTTCCACACAACTATTGTTCGCAATTTTACATCAACAATCATAAGTTTCAATTAGCCCTTGTGCTTCCCCCCCCCCCCTCTTTTCTCCCGGGGGTATGAAGTGTTTCAACAAGTTCAAGCTCGTGATTTCTTATCCCCTAGAAAAAAGGAACATATCTTCCTTTTCTTTCATCAGCAACAAAAACTAAATAAATTCAAAAGCATTAAGAGAAGGGGAGACAAGCTCCCAAATAAATAAATTTAGGGACAATTCAAGGAGGTCTAAAATTCTCTCTCACTGGTTAAAACAGCACAACTTACAAAGAATCAATAGAACTATAGATTAATTCGCAATGACAAAAATGCTTACTCATTGAAATCACGTTGAAATAAGTGACCATCCAGTCTCATGTCATTACTATTGCCCCCTGCTGCATCCAATGCTTCCAATATATGAATTCTCTGCAAGACAAAGCAAAATTTTAATCTTCACGTACAAGTAATTAAATACATAAAAAGAATCTATTCTGCCTGCTATCTAAATACTAACTCTACACGTCGGATACTGAAAAAAAAAAAAAATTTGTTCAGTACGTCGTGTTTAAACGGCTCAGAATTTGAACAGGACAATAAAAAAAAGGTCAAACATTCCGAAAACCAAAAGAAAAATACATTACGGGTTTTAAATGTTTCGATTTGAAAAAATGCAGGACAAAAAAGAGAATATACCCATCAATTCTGAGACCAACTACTGGCTTATTAGTTAAATATTAGGGATATTTACATCCACCTCTTGATGTAGATAAGTCACTTGGGCTTATTTTATTGCAAATAAGCCTTAAGTTGTGTTATGTATGTGTTGGGCCTTTGATCCCATGGGTTTTCTTTGAAATTGACCACTTTAATGGGCCTAAAATATGAGTAGAAGGTAAGAAAACGGGATTTTATTCATTAGTTTAATTAGTTGTTATTTAATTCAATAAAGGCTCATTAGGCATTAGTTGGTTGTAAAGTCCTATATGGACTATTAGTTAGTTAATCCTACTCCATGTTGAAGTCATAAAATCAAGTCCTAGTCCTATTTTGAATTCCTAGTTGTAGTACGAGTGTTTAGTCCTATTGGGAAACTAGCTCCTAGTTGTAGTAGGAGTGTCTAGTCCTATTGGGAAACTAGCTCCTAGTATTAGTATGATTGTAAACTTCCCATCTATAAATAGAGAGGCATATGTTCCATTATGGGGGGAGATTTGAATGAAAGAAAGTTTGCATTTATGAAAAAAAGTTTGCAACTAAATGCTTAGAGCAGCTGAGATAGCTGTGGGTGAGAAGCCCAAGCTGAGATAGCCACTTCCTTTATTCTCTTTCACCCTTCTCAACTCCCATCTGTTTTATTCTTATTTTTTTATTTTATTTGCTGTAACATTCAAGAGGTATAATTCAGATTCTGATAAAAATCTGTAGAAATCAGAACCGATCACAATCCTAGTAGGAATAGAGAGAGATCGATTTCCTCTCTTTCTCTCTTTTGTACTCTGTTCAGCCAGGTTTTCAATCAGGGTATTCCAGGCCTCATAAGGGTCCCACGATCTTTACCTAGTCACTGTTGGAAGCATTCAGCTGTTGTTCTTGAAGAATCTTCTCAATTTTCTCTCCTAGGTCAGAAAATCAAGAAAGCTTGTAACTTCACAACCAACCGTCAAAATCTTCTCAACTTTGGGGGTTTTTGTACCCTCCCTAGGGACTATCTACACCCAAAAGTGTAACTCAATCGGACTCCCATATACCTGGCCGCACCTTTCTCTCTCCATCTCTATAGGTCTTTCTCTCTCCTATCGGGTTGGGTTTTGGGCTGGTTTTGCTCCTATATGGGTATTGTATCCTTTGGGGTTTATTTGATGGTATTATTTCTTTGTTTCTTGCTCCTATTTGTATTGTTTGGGGTTATAAATTGCGGAATTAGTCACTTGTAATCTACTTCTGCATTACCTCCCCTCACGCTTGCCCTTATTACATCAACCCCCCTCACATTTTATTTATACAAATAAACCCACCCAACCTAACACCGTGAGACTGGTGTCAGTTTTTTAAATAGAAAAGATGATTTTACCCTTCTAATATATACCTAAAACATCTTGAGTCAATGACCATTTTACCCTTTGAACATCTTCAACCCTAAAATCTCACCCCTTCGTCTCTGTTGTTCACGGTGAAACCTCTCGCCGGCAGAATCAGCTCCAACTCCCAATCTTCAATCTTCAATCTTCAATCTTCAATCTTCGAGGTTGGCCATGGCATCTACGGCCTGGGAGGAAGAAGACTGGGAGTTGTGCAACGACGACAGTTTCGTTTACAAGAGGAAGGGGGGAAGACAAGATTTGAACACCCCACCACTACCACTACCACTACCACTACCGGCTATGGATTCGGAGGCAGAGCAAAGGCTTCTCAAGGAAAGGAAGAAGAGGTCGCTCCTAAAGTTGAAAAATCAGTACTAGAGAGCGATCGATCAGTGGGAACGTATGACCCACATGCTCCAAGCGATGGAGAATAGGACCTAACCTCAACCATCTTCTTTCTCCTCCTCCTCCTCCTCCATCTTCGTCCATGGACTCTTCTCGCCATTCGGACTCCGCTTTCCGCCAATTGATTGACGACCTACTCTTACAGGTATAAACTCCTCGTTTCCATACTTTGTCTAGGGTTTCGAGTTTAACACACTCCCTCCCCTTCACTGTTAATTCCAGAAACGGAAGACCCTTACATTTGTAGACCCTCCACGGTTGCCCTCTGTTATGAAAGCATGCAAAGGGCTTTCGCAGTTAAGCTGATCTAGACTAATGCCTGGCATGCAGTAGTTCATCACTGATTGATGGGTTCAGTGGAAAATTGGAATTCCGGAAAATGTTAAGTCTTATTGCTTCCTTGGGTAAGGAATTGCCAACTCCCAATATAGACTTTGGAAGCTATTAACGTTGCCTTAAGCATAAAAACCTTGGGCGGGGGAAGGGGAAGAAAATGGTTATCATCCATTGTTTCTCACTCTCTAAAGGAGTAATTCATCTAAAATTTGAACTTTGCAGGCGGAAGGGCAGGAAGCTATTCTTCAGGATCTTTCAAACCTTTGTGACCACGCAGAAAGCCTATGCTATGCAGAAGAGAAACACATGAAGCAGCCCTTCATTGAATGGGGTGCTGTCGGCAAGAGGTTTCACTGTGAACAATAAAGACGGAAGGGGCAAGATTTTAGGGTTGAAGATGTTCAAAGGGTAAAATGATCATTGACTCAAGATGTTTTAGGCAAATATATCAGAAGGGTAAAATCGTCTTTTCCGTTTAAAAAACTAACACCAGTCTCACTGTGTTAGATTGGGTGGGTTTATTTGTAATAAACGAAATGCGAGGGGGGTTGATGTAATAAGGACAAAAGAGAGGGGAGGTGGATGTAAATATCCCTAAATATTAATATTTGAGTTGTGGGCCATTAGCCTATATATTATTAAAACTAATTTTTTGGGAATCAATTTCCAGGTTTTTTTTTTTAAATGCCATTTTCCCCCTAAAAAGACATAATATGAGTTCATATATTTTTCCATATCCCCTTGTATACTCTTTCTTCTCTTGGTAATGGATTATTTATTCGTCAAAAAAAAAAAAAAGCACTTAAGTCTAACTAGAAAAGAAACACAAATAGCATGAAGTACTAAAATCTACCACTAAGATATACCAAAATAGGGACACTCCCCTGTTGTGGTTAACTGCAAACACCCCCAATGCTGCAACTTTTAACAATATAATACGAAACTAGAAGCCACGTCCACAGTATCATGCAATCACCAAGGTCATCTTGGTGGTCTAGTATGAATCCCGTCCCAGGTTACCACTTGAGTTTATTCAGTGTTTCTCTATCTATCAGTTATACATTAGCCATAACAAATATTTATTAGAAAAAAGTCCAATCCCTGCTTAGAAATTTAATAAAGATTATTGGTCTTCTCTTAAGATACAATTCTGATTTCCTTTAAAGAGGAGTTTAGCGCTATTCTAGGACCTCCCTTTGTCCTTTTTTTTTTTTCCAGCTTCTTTCACTTTGAAGCGATTTGGCTATCTTCTCTGTAGCAGATATTATTCCAATATTGCTGAAGAAAACACTCATCTAAAATATTTGGTCCTTCTATGATGCTATATTTCTACATGATTGGAGACTGACAGGAAACTTAGAAGATCAACTAAACTAGGCAATGTGAGGCAGAGCCTTGAAGGACATATGGACCATATGGCTAATATTGTGAGGCCAACTGCATATGTAGTCAACATAGAGTTTCCTATAATGTGAATGTTTGGATCAGCCATATCAGCCCTCCACGAGGCAGAAAAACACCCTGCAACAGCAGGATTTGAAGCCTGCAGCATCATTAAGAAAAAGCTTTGGTATAATAAACTTATCAAACTGGAAAAGAGGGTCAGAATTCAGAAATTAAATGTCATCTAACAAACATTAAAATTTTCAATAGCCAACTAATATCAAATGGATGACAGAGCAATGAAATTAATACCGTCTCAAAATCCATATTTGGGGGAAACTGAAGACTCCGTCCCCTAGATGACATTGTAGGAGACTGATTGTGAAAGCTAGTCCTCAAGCGACCCGATCTTGCAGAACTTGGAGCTCGAGAGCGGTTTGCTGACCGAACTGAAAGGTTCTGGAAGGATTGAGATGGATATCGTCTATATAGGTGGGACATTGATGGGTCTCTCTGCATGAAACACGAATCAAATTAGTCTTTAGGAACAGATTATACAGAAGTCTGAAAAGTTAACCTAAAAATCACAACAATAATGGGGAACTGTTTCTTACACAGTTTGTTTAGAAAGCCTGAACAGCCTAAAAAATCTGCCATGTGGCAGGCTAGCTGGATCTCAAACTTTGTTTCTGTATTGTCCACATCACCTATGATTTGGGGCAAGTTTTAACCCAAAAGCATTACACCACAAGGCACTATCAAAAGATCAATCTCAGTCAAGATTTGGATGTTTAGGGAAAAGATCCAATACATGGTGGAGCGTTCGATTGATTTTGTGCTTGAAACTTTATAGATGGGCAATCTACATGATCCTCTATTTATCTAACAGTATTGCCACAACATCCCTACTGATTTGATGGCTTAAAATGCATGAGAGAAAATCAACAAGATGGTAGTGGTAATGTAGACTACCCAGCGGTTTCTCTACCTATCCAATGGTTGAATTGTCAAGATTAGCCATCAATGCGACTTCAAAACTAAGGGAAACCCCTCTAAACAGCATCATGCAAGACTTGTTCTCTATAATAATGGTAACAATGGATAATGATCATGATGATAATAATATGATTTTTTTGTAAGGAAAAAAAAAAGCATTCAATTGCAGAAGATATTTTAAGCATTGCCATTTCATTGGTAAACTCTGCATGCACAGAGGTCCACTTACGGGATGTGATGAAAGTGGATTCCCGTGATACGATGCAGGCCTGGCATCCTCCTCCTGCTGCAGTGTCCAGGCAATATTTGCATCCAACTGTTAATGGGTAGATAAAATATAGAAAGCATCTGGTCAGTGTATAAAGTACATACAGTTTAACATCATATAACATCACCACTAAGTATGAAGAAGAACAAACCTCTCCAACAACTCCTGGCAACTCAGAATAGAGTTGTTCTTGTAGTTGTTGAGCCAATATCTCATCAGCTTCCACTTGTCGCGCCCTAGCATCTGAGTCATTATCATCCAATTGACTTGTATCTACAGAGTTGCCACCTCTTGTTTCAGGGGATAACTCATCAATCACTATAACTAGACCTGAGTTGCCGCGGTGATGAGGATTTCTTCTTCTAATTGATCTAGCATTAGTAGATTCTCCAGATGACAATATATAAGCAACGTCTGAATCATTAGGGGTTGGAGTAGAGCATTCACCAAGATTACTGCGAGTTGAGCCCTCTTTCTTCTGCCATTTCATTAGCTTGTTTGCTCCACGTTGTTGTCCATTTTCTCCAGCCGACTCAGGCAATACACTAGAAGATGATTGAGCTAAAAGTGAAGTAGGATTATGCTGAAAAGAAGGCTGATCGCTAACTTCAACGAGGTCGGTTGCCGAGCTATTATGTAAGACACTCAAATGATCCGTATTTTCTGTTCTATTAACATGTCTCTGATCACTTCTGGAAGAACAAACAACCTCATCAGATGGTGGTGCAGATGCCGTTTTGAAATGATCACGGGTGCTTCTCCAACCACCAATACCTTCAAAGCATCTGAAAGCATTACCACTGCCGTATCTCGTTTCATTATCCTCTTCCGAATTATTCACAGAACCTCTGCAGAAACAAGTCATGCTTTCAATGGACATGCCACCATGACAGCAAGGAAGTGTGAAGTTGGAAGGGAAATAAAATGTGAAACTAATCCATCAGAACAATTAGTTGCCACAGGTCAGGATATTAAACAAGAAAAATAGGGGTGTCAAACAGTCTGGTTTTGGTTGAGCAGAACTGGTCTTCAGGCTGGACTGGGCCAAACCAATGCTGACCAAGGGAGGGCTAGGTTTCAGTTGGTTTCAGTTTCTGTTTATTTCGGTTTGCTCTTATCATACTTTTATTGGTTTCATTGCAAGCTCAGTCTGGTCCGGTTTCAGTTTTCCATGTATATATACAAACAACTATTGAAAAAAAAAAAAAAAATTGGTTTTTTTTTCCTGCTTTTCGGGTTTGTATTGTTTCAGTCCATTGCGATCCGATTTCATCCGGTTTCATAATACCCTAAACCAAAGCCGGCCCAATAGTCTGGGTTTGTTCACTAGGGTTTGATAGGTTTGACCAGTTCAGTTTTGGGTCTGACACCCCTAAGAAAAGACATCAAGGAGGGAAAACACAGGAAGTCTACAAATCCAATAATCAGTCAAATCAAATGCTTCCAGTGTTCAGAAGACGGTTACAGAAGTCTAGAGGATCATAATACTGCACTATTCATTCACATGCTCAAATATGTCTCTTAAATACATAAAAGAAGCTTTTAAGATGACTCACCCTTAAAGTTACAGACCTTCATTAAGAAATACAAGCTCTATTAGTATTTGCATGCCTTGGCTACCCAAACAATGCTACAAGATGGACTAATTGAAGAATAAAATGTACATGCTAGTATTACGCAAACATACTTGGCGACTTGTCCAAAAAATCAAATCAAACTTTTTGATGCAGATAAAACACAGATGGCTTATTTTAATGGATAGCAACCTCGGGTTGATGTATTCCCATGCCGGTCTACACTATCGAAGGAGGAAGAAAGCAGCCCAGCCTTGGGGCTATTGAGCCAGCCCAAGCTGGCCCAGTTTTGGTTCTATTCTGGTTCAGATTTGCAGTTTAGAGTCAGCCCCGTCTTGGCCATTCAAACCAGTTATTCTTTGCAGATTTTGTGTTACTATTATGTCCTCTAAAAGCCCATCCAAGCAGCCCTTGAAGCAGCTCAGCAGCAGCCTTTCCTAAGGCCTTTTTCTCTCTTGTGATTCCTTGTTTTGCTGTAGCTTTTGTCTTTTGTGGTTTGACTTGGTCAACTGTAAGTTGGAGTCTTAAGCTGGTCTTCTAGAAGAGTCTAGCTATGTATTTTATTATTTTCTTAGTGAGCAGGTTATTGATATTTGGTAGTTTTGTGTCTTAGTCAACAAGTTTCTATTTCAGTTTGTTTCCTATTTTGATTCCCACCATGTAATGGAGTCCTTAACCTCTACTATATAAAGAGGGCATTGCTGTAACACAAAACACTATTAATTATTAGTGAAATTTGCAGCTTTGTTTTTTGAGAGAGAATTTCTTCAACAGCTGAGATAGCTGTGGGTGAAAGGCCTAGGGCTGAGATAGTCCATCCCACCCACATCTATCCCACAAGTGTTTCCTTCTCTTCTTCTTTTTAATTGTTCATTGTGAATGTTTTGAGTGTTATTGAAGTTATTTGAGGCATTTAAGACCAGCAACCATTGAAGATTGAAGATCACCCAAAGGAAACCCAGAATCAATCTCAACTGTCAGGGTTTTGAACCTTGATCGCTTTTCCTTGGTTCTCCCCAACTGAAGGCCTGATTCAAAGACCCTTTTAGGTCTTGTTTCTGGCTCTAGGAGGGACCTTCGACCACCATACCTAGGCCTTTGGAGTCCTCTTGAAGGAGCCACAGGTTTTCTCCCAACAGCCTGCGAGACCCTAGTTTCTGCCCAGATCTGGTCTGCTGATTGGATCCAACATGCTGGGCGGTTTCCAGCCATCTTTGGAGGATTACTTGGGGATATTAGCTTCACTCGACCCAAGCTTGAGGCTCACCTGAACCTTGATCAGTGATTTATTAATTTTCTCTCATTTCAACCTATTTTTCAGATCTGAGTAGTTTCTTCTTGAAGTTTAGATCTGAAACTGAGAATTGAGTTTGGTTTGGAGTTTACGTGTTATTTGGGATGGTTTGCTTTGGTGAATAACCTTACATCATGGGTTGGGATGGCTTTTGGTCCAATGAATTTGATTTGTTATTGGCCACTTTAATGGGCCTAAAATATGGGTAGGACCGTAGGAGGCCTTCTAGAAGATTTGATTTGTTTCATTTTAGTTTTATTCTCCTTGCTAGCAAGAAATTTAGTTTTGGAGAGTCTTAGGAAGAAGTTTTCTCATTCTTAAGTTTCTATTTTTTGTAACTTTCTAATTTGGGGACAAGGCTGCACCTATATAAAGCCATCTATTGCAGGTTATTTTACACAATTGAATCAATAAATTTCTGCTGCTTGCTTGCTCAAGCTTGTCTAAGACTGTAGACAACTGAGATAGTTGTTGGTGAGAGGCCCAGGCTGAAAGAGCCATCCCTACCCACTTTATCTCCGGTCGATTCTCCATCTCTTGATTCTCTTCTATCTCTTCTAGTTTTCCTGTGTTGTGTGAGTTACCTAACCCCTGTAGAGACTACTCTCAAGGTTTTCTCATAAAGAGTTGCTACAGTATTCTGGATTTCTCTTCAAGACCTGTGGTAGACTTTGAACTTTGAAGGAATCGCTCTCTGATATCTCCCTGGTCCTTAAGCTTCTACGACCCATATTTGGATGACTTCACAAGGGTATCATAAAGACCACTCGACTAGGTTTGCTTAGCCTCCCAAAACCTATGTCCTGAGTTATCAATTTCCTCCCTTTGGGTAACCTAATTTTCAAGAACAACTGAATTTCTGCAATCAGTCTTCATCTCAGGCTTGGACTTTGGGATGTATCAAGCTCATCATAAACCAGCTTCGATCCTAGTTTCAGCTCTGTCTGGGCCTTGGTTTGTAAGTTCTAAGATTTTTCCAATTTGACCTGATTTCTCAGTTTTCAGATTGTTCTTATTCTGTCCAGTTTTGTATTCTGAGTTATTACCTAATAATAGAACTTTTGTGACAGTTTTCAGAATCATTATTATGTAGGTACTGGGAGGGTTGTTTGCATTCTATTGTTGTATTGTTTACCCTAGCCGAGAGGCTTCTTTATTGTTATTGTTTGGGTGCTACCGGCAGTACTATGTTGGAGTTGTTTCTTGGGGTTGATTCTTTGTATTCAACCTTACGTTAACTTGTTATCAAAGCTATGGCTGAGGATGAAAGCTCCAACAATTCCCACCAAGCTCATGTTAATCCTACTGATGCTCTTGCCCTAGCTGTACAACAGAGAAACTAGCAACTGTGGAATGGGAATTCAAGGAATTTACCGGACAGTCAAGAGAGCAGCAACCTACTGTGAACCATGCCCCTCGACCTCCTATTATACCAGCCCGAAGGATAAAAAGGACAGACCATCATGATGGTAACCCTTGGCATCAAGAAGATAGGCACAAAGTGAGGCTGGAACTAAAAGAGTATAATAGGAAGCATGATCCAATCGTTTTCCATGACTGTCTGAACGCGTTGGATGATTATTGTGGATGGTTCACTATGACCAAGGAGGCAAGGAATGAAAGATGAGGCTAGCTAGTACAAAGCTAACCGGAGGAGCTAAATATTGGTGGTGTACGCATGAAGGTAGAGTGACACATCGTCGAATGGAACCTACCACATGGGAAGAGATAGAGGAGATCCTGAAAGAGAAGTGTTTACCCCCTTCTTCCGCTAACCAATTGCATGATCAGCTGAACACCATACGCCAAGGTTCCATGACCGTTAAGAATACATGAACAGATTTGATAATCTATTCTCCTGTACCGGTGTGGACAAGGAAGATGAAAAACTTCTATTCCATTTCAAGTTGGGATTGAGAGCTGATATACAGGATAAAATGGGCATGATTGAAGTCTACAACCTGAATGATTGTTTCGAAAAATCTATGGATGCCGAGGACTTACTTAAAGCAGCCCCATGGCGATATAACAATCAATAGAAAGATGGTAAGAAGCCCTTTAACCCAAACCGACCTAGTGGACCCCTTACCCAAGCTTTGGAAGTTACACAAGATAAAGGTCAAGCTCCTATGGTTAATCGGGAAAGGAGTGGGATTAAGTGCTATCATTGTAACGGGATTGGACACTTCGCTAAATTTGTTCGCTATGCAGAAAACCCAACTCTGTCATGAAGGCTATTGAATTCAACCAGAGATGCTTGTTTGTCAGCCCCAAATGGAGGATGATTGGACTGTTACTGCAGCCTTTGAAGGAGAGGATATAGACTACACCCTAGATGATAATTATGAGGAAAATATCTACGAGGTGAACGTAGTTTCAAGAATTCTGGTCGCTAAGGAAAAAGGGGAAGATTGGTGTTGCCATTACGTCTTCTACATCTTGATGACTAGCGGACCATTTACGGCACAAGTGATAGTAGACAGCAAGTGTTGTGTGAATGTGGCATCTCAAGCATTAATCATCGATGAACAACTTAAGCTCAAGCCAGATCCCCAACCTTACGAGTTACAAGGTATACTTGCTCAATAATGATACTTTGGAGGTTAATCAACATGTTTTTTGCCGCTGAAAATTACAAGATATGAGGAGGATGTATGGTGTGACGTTATCCTGATGGTTTTGACGGACGTGCTACTAGAACAACCATGGCTGTACAACAACAATTTCTGGGTAGGAGGAACCAAGAACTAATGCTTCTTTGACTTCAACAGAAAACCCCTTCGGCTGAACCCATTAAATGTACCCTTGATGAAACCGAAGCTCTGAGCCACTCAAGCTCAAAGGCAACGAATACTGAAGTTTGTAGTAAAGAAACCACACGCAAAGGAGATCCCTCAAGAAAAATCATGACAAGATGGCACTTATTTTAGCACTATTGACTAAGGAGATTGTACTTGTAAAAGAAACTAAATTTCCCAAACATATAAGGAAATTCTCTCTGATTTTGCAAACCTAGTGCCTGATGACCTACCTCCAATGTAAGATCTTGTTCCCGGGTCTGTGCTACCAAATCAGCACACTTACCATCTCAGCCTTATTGAGCATCATGTCGAGCTCAAAAGACAAGTGGATGACTTCATAAAAATTTATTGTTGAAAGTATGATCGCTTGTGTTGTACCAGCTTTGTTGACCCCAAAGAAGGATGGATCGTAGAGGATATGCATTGACAACAGACCCATAAATAAAAATCATTATTTAGTACAAGTTTTCAATTCCTTGCCTCGATGACATGTTGGATATGCTGACCGAAGTTATTATCTTATCGACGATTGATCTAAAGAGTGATTATCATTAGATTCACATCTATATAGCTGATGAGTAGAAGACGACCTTCAAGACCAAGGATGGACTATACGAGTGGAAAGTCATACTTTTCAGTCTTAAGAACCCCCGAGCACCTTTATGAGTGATGACTCAATTGTGCCTATGCAGAAAGCCTTTGTCACCTTGTTGGCATCTGCACCACCTCGCCTAGGGCCCTAGACACCGTGACAACTATGTTTACAACAGTGCATAAGACGAACTCCTTGACCATCTGAGACATGTGATGAGAGTGCTACGCGATGAAAACCTCTACATCAACCTCAAGAAGTGTTCCTCTATGCTACCTAAGGTGGTCTTCCTGGGGTTTATTGTGTCGTCACAAGGAGATGAAACTGATACCGAGAGAAGATACAGAGCATGGTTGAATAGCTAATAACACATTTCGGAGATTCCACAGCCTTGCCTCATTCTACCGGCGATTCATGCGGATTTTCAACGCAATCCTATCACCTATCAATGAGTGCATAAATGGAGGTAAGAGCACATTCCAATGGATATTGACTGTCACTAAAGACTTCAATTTGATCAAAAAGAAGATGAAAGAAGCACATATACAGCTGTACTTCGTCTTCCCAACTTTGATCTTATGTTTGAAGTGGCCATGGACGCATCCATGTTGGAATTGGAGGGGTATTGATGCAAGCAAGACACTCCATTGCCTTTTACAGTGAAAATCTCAATGATGCAAAGAGATGGAATTCCACCAATGAATTGGAACTCTATGCCGTGATACAAATTTTGAAGCAGGCACTACCCCATCGGCAAGGAGTTTATACTTTATTCATATCATGAACCTGAAACAAATTCTAAAAGGAAACAAGTCCTAAACCAACTCTACTCCTACGTATCCAATCTTTGGAAATATAAGGATGAAAATAAATAAATAAATTACTTCCCAACCCTTGTTGGACTGGTTTTTCCTATCTTTTGGCTTCCAGAGCTGATCATGCCGATCCAACCAGTCAAGTGCTTCTGCATCAGGTTCAAACTGGAACCACAGACCCTTTTCAGACTTGGCATGGTTCCTATGGTGGAACTTGTGATGGAACCTTTGATCTACATCATGTAGGCAGTAGAAGATAAGGATCACTCTTAGTCAGACTACTGACTGAGATGATCACAGTTTCTACCAAAGAAATCACTTTTCTAAGTGAAAAAAGAAAAAGAGAAACGCTTTTAAAAACCAATAGAAAAAAACTACAGACCAGATGATATGAATATATGGCACCAACAAGACCTCTCTTTGGCTAACTCATCCACTAGAGTATTAGTGTACTTAGACCTAGTCCCCCACTAGAACAAGATGTTCCTAGTGTGAATGAGGAATCTCTCTACCAGCTGTCTCACACAAATGTCACTTGAACCACTCAAGAGAAGTTGAAAGGTGACTAAAAGTACTGATGACACTCGAGCAACAAGAATGCTGTCATCACTAACGAATATCAATCAGGACAATGTAGCATTGTATTTCTTGATTGATAAGATTAGGGTCTGTTACAGGACCTAAGGCTAGGATAGAACAAGTTGTAAAATACAACAAATTTATCACCCATTAAAAAAAATGAAAATGAAAATGCACTTCTCTGATTAAAGATTAAGAGAGAAAGAGAATAAAGAGGACCCATATCTATATTAGAATTACCTCCATGAAGGCAGTTCAGAGAAAAGTTACAGAACAACAGGGGAGACATGATCCAACAAGAAAGAGGCATAGAACATGAAAAGAAATATGATGGAAGCATTTGCTTCAGTCCAGAAAACGCAAAAGGCAAAACAACTTCTTAGTTGTGATGCAATCCCACAATCCAGCTCTTAGAAGTTGCTATAGGAAAGAAATTCCCTATGTCTCAACATCTAGAACCTAGTCAACAAAAAACAAAGAGCATTCCTCAAAATTGCACTGTCAAACAAAAAACTGAGTGGTACGCATGTAAATGCATGTTAACTAGGAAAGTCCTTACAGTTTAACAATCAATTAATAAGAAGAAATACTAATAAAAACCAAAAGAGATCTGAAATGCTGATGAGTTTGCAACCTGCTTGGCAATCGCAAGCCTTCCACATCATGCTCTTCTGTTGGATTTGGATCTCTAACTACGCCTTTTCCTTTATCTTTGTCAGTCTGATTACCTTCAGAATGAGGGTTAACTACGCTTCTTTGACACGATGAACCATCCACATTGGAAATCACTCCACCAGCATCAGCCTGCTCACCATCAACAGGACTCTTACCATAGTTCTCAGTAGTTTGTTTAGCCCTTGTGATATTAAATGGAGAGATACACCCATTGCGTACAAGCCTTTTTTGACCTGTTCTCCTAGGTGACATAATAGGCTGAAGAGACCTTATTGTCGACAACTCTCTGGTATTTGGATGAGAATCATGGCTTAAATCAATACTTTTCATGTGAGCATGTAAAGAAGAACAACCATTGACTGCTATCGAGCCTCTTCTTGTCTCTTCACTCGTAAAATCTTTCAATTTGCCCCATGCCTTTTCAGGTTTTCCAGTATGCTCATGTTGTCCAGTCAAATTTAGAACACCGTTCTTATTTACGCAAGCAGAATGTCTAAAAGGAACCTCAGCACATAAGCCTTTTCCTTTATCTAAGTTAATGTTCCCTGTAAACATCTTCCTTCTTGTATTTCTATCACTAACAGAGTAAGGAGGGATTTCTGGGCTCGACAAATTTATCACTTGTCTATTACTTCCAGTTCCGTCTTGAATTCCGACATCAGATGCTGATTCCTCAGCAATGCCAGAACAGTCGGCACCAAGGTTAGCTCTATGATCTCCATGACCACAAAAACGAGAAGGCACATGTTCTGCATGTTTAGGTTGTTCAAAAGGTTCAGACTCCAACCTGGGGTTATGGTGTGACAGCCTCCTGAAGAGAGGAGCATTTTTGGAAACCGAAGTGTTGTCTAATGAGTTGACAACAGATGAACTGCCATGCTCAGTTACATTATGAATACTTAGATCTTTCCATGGCTGAGGATGAAGTCTTTTGTTGTTGATACCTTCTGCGATCACCTTGCCGTGGCGCCTTAGACGATTGGTGACCCCTCTATACAGATACTCAGAATTCTCAGAATTACCAGCTACTGGTGAATTAACATCCTTCTCACCACCTACCACGCCATTCTTACTGATCGCAAATCTATCCGGAGTGTCAGGAACATCCACTACCAGATCAATGTCCATATCATCCATATTCTGCAACTGTTACTTAAAAAAATAAATAAATAAATAAAATAATAAGAAGAAGAAATAGTATTCCACAAATCTGAAATTAAATCTACATATTAAATTTCCCATTAAATCAATTCTTCTTTTTTTTTTTTTTTTTTTCTCTCACTTAAACAATATCTGAAGAGAAGACACAGTATTCCACAAATCTGAAATTACACGTTGATCATCAGTTTTCTCCGGAAAACCATCAAATCACGATATTTTCCTATTGATCCATAATCAGTTAATGAAAACCTGTAACCTCTAAATTACCAACAACAACAACCAAAGAAAAAAGAGTACAATAAGAAAGAAGTAAAGATTGAATACTCAAAATTAGAATTAAGATTTAATGGAATTAAGTACCCAAAAAAAAACAAAGGTAGCACAAAGACCTATCTCTTTCTCTTTCATCATTGAGCAACTCATTAAACGGACTCAGAACTCCAGAAATTTTCCAATTCGCTTTTTCTCAAACAAGATGGAAGCTTTTATATCTATACTATTATGAATACGAAGAAAATAATAAGAGTATCAACAGTAAAATAAATCACTTTCTAAAAGACGAAAAAATAAGAAGAATTAAACAAGAAGATAACTAGACGATATCTTCAGGTGAAAATTAGCAGTAACAGATCCTAAAACAGATGATGAGATAAAGATCGAAGAAGAAAAAAAAATTAGAAAAAGGAAAGAAAAGATAACCTCTTTTGGTTCTTCGTTGAGATCCAATATTGCCAGAAGCTTCGCTGTAGAGTTAACGATAGAGACATCCAAAGCGGATGGAGCCATACATCGATACTAAAAATGATCTCCTTCCTCTCTGAGGACTCCGAACTCTGAACCCCTTAACGTTTCAGCAGAGAAGCATACGCAGTTTCAGAGTTTTCCAGGTGCAGAAGCTTTATTGGTCCGGCTCACGGTATTATCCTGTACAGAACCAATGGAAATCGCTGAATTAGAATATTCTATATCGGTTCTCAGGGGTCTATATCGGGACTTGGTTTCCCTCTTGTGAATAGGTCCCTTCTTTAAACCCAAAAAGCATAGACACCAAATACCCCATTCCGTCAAAAGGCCCCATGTTACTGTACTATACGTTGGGTTCAGATTTGTAACCCTACATGCGAGTTGCCATGGAGAGGGGTGATTTGGTCAATCTAAACCGTTGGTTCATTTATGTAAAGAGTTGGTGATGATGACGTATCGATTTTGAGAAAAATATCTTTAATTTCAGCCATTTACCATCCATCTATCCATCCAACGGTTGGGAGGACTTAAATCCCCGTATTACCAAGGATTGATAAATGTATCTTTAATTCCAGCCATTTACATCCCATCCATCCAATGTGTGGAAGGACTTAAAACCCGTATTCCTAAGGATTGATAAATGTTAGGACGTATGTCCAGTCTTCCGAGCTATTGAATAGGTGGGAGGTAAATGATTGGACATAGTTGGAAACGAGTTGGAATCTTCAATTTTGAGTCTATTGGGTGCCCGACATAGTGAGATGATCATTTTCCATTCATTTGATTATGTTATGAAAAGAGATCATCTCTGATCAATCTAAGGGGTAGTGTAAGTAATTAACTTAGTACGAGCCATAAACTTCGACTCCCATCAAGCGCATCGACCAATATAGATAAAATTTTCATTTTTCATAAAGGATGACACAATCATTTAGTCCCTCATTTTATGTGGACACATGGGGTCACATTGCCTTTTAAATTATTATCTTTTTTGTCATTACAAAAAAAAATAGCTTCATTTCAACGCATACTAGAGTCCAATAATCATGTAAGCAGGACAAAGCCAAGGTTTTTACCAAAAAAACAAAAAAAGACAAAGCCAAGGTTAAAGAACCTAGAATGAGATCTAGAATTGCCACAATTCTAGGGAGACCTTTTGTTAAGAAAAAATAAATTATCGGAGGAAACTACTCTTTCTCGTCATGTTCCATGGCAAATTCCTCGGAAGCTCTACCTTAGGGGCGTCAATTCAAGTCCGCACCTACACCAATAGGCTTAATCGAATTTGGCACGTTTATGACCCAACCTAGATCGACCCGATTGATAAACATTGAGTCCGACACGTTTATAAACAGATAGTACACGGTGTAGCCACCTAGCTTGACAGGCACCTGACCGGCCTGACACATTTACAAGCCCGACTTGAATTGACTCATTTAAGCCCAACCTAGCCCGCCCCCTTTAATATTACTTATATTTTTTTAATTTTTTTTAATACTATTTGTATTTAGTGCTAAGGCCATGTGATATGTACAATAGAGATGGTGGTGATTGTTCTCAAAACATTCATTTTTTTCAAACATAGTTTAATTGATTTAAACTTGTTCAACTTGGGTTGTGTAGGCATAATTGATTTGAGTTTCGTTGGGTTAAAGATCAAGTACCTTAGCAACTTAGCTGTTTTGTCAATCTTTGGCTTAATCCATTTTAACTATGGGATATTTCTCTGTTATGTCCATCTTTGCCTCATTTTATTTGTATTCCTTTCAAGCACCTTTAAAAGACCAATTTTAAAGAGGACCCGTTTAAAGTTAAATAAGTCTATAGCCCGGTTAAGGCCCGATTAATGCCCATTTATGGTAGCCCGATTAAAGTGCGAAGACTGACCGGCCTGATTATCAACTGTACCATGCTCGCACTAACTAAGCCCGTTTAGCTAAACGAGCGTTCACGATGCAGCCCTAGAAATTAGCCTGACCCGAGTAGGCCCAACTGAGACCGGCCCGGCCCAACCGATTGACACCCCTATCTACCATGAAGGCTGCCAAACAAGGATTCAAGAATCCAGAATCAGATAGGTAAACCGGCCGATATGGATTGGAATCTGTCGTAATGGATCTAACAAATCACCACCAATTCCGTCCGATTTGTATCCGATCCGCACTACAAACTTTACCCATGAACGGTGATACTTAAAGAAGAGTCTAAGAAAGGTGATGTTGATAGTATGGGTGTCAATCCCAAGCTCGCACCGATACTGACCGAGCACAACCATTTAAAGACCTGCCTGTCCTGCATCGATAATTAAACAGGCCAGGCTTAAGCCTAGGCCGTTTATAAATAGGTAATACACAATGCAAAGAGTAAGCCCAAAGGGCGACCAACAGGCCCAGCCTGTTTACAAGCCTGACTCGACCCGACGCTTCTAGCCCGTTCGTTTGTATGTATATTTTTTAATTTTTTTTATAGAATAGGATATATATTGATTTTTTTTATTATTGGATATAATTAAGTGAAATATATTTTCTAAATTGTTGATAATTTAATAAAATATATTAAACTATCTTAAATCAGATAATTAAAGATCGTTTAAAGCCTGTTAAAAGCTTTATTAATATATTACCTTATTTAATGCCTGATTATGGTCCAACTAACCCGATTAGGAGAAGCCCAGTTAAAACCCAAAACCCAGCCGAATCCAACACGAAACCAATTCATTCCTTAGATCGTTAGGTCATGATCCCAAGGTATAGGCCCAGCTAAGCCCGATTGAGACCAAACCGACTCGATTGATTGGCAGCCCTAGTTGATCCCATTGACTGTTATTAGATAGGTAAGAATTTGGCGTTCGTTCGTGGAAAATATGAAGATGTATCGGTGAAAGAGTGTAGGGAGAGAAGAATGGGAGGGTAGAGAATAAAGAAACTCCATGGAGAAACTTAGGGAACGTCGTGGAAACCCTCAAGAAACCAGATTTAACCCAAAAGCAAGATTCATCTGACTTCATATATTACATAGGGTGATTCAGAATACATAGATGACTAGACCGTTTGCTCCATTGGAATCACTCTTACATCACAAGGAAAGATTGCCAAATTAAATCATCATAAAATACTCAGACCAATATAATTTAAGTTGACTCTGGAATCATCTTCATCTACCATGTCCTATAAGTATGTAAAATCACCTGCGAAGTATATGCACAGAATCAAGGACATTCCAGCTCATGCAAACCATTCTGAGAAAGAATAAACCCATGAGCTAGCTCTAATACGAAAGAGGAGGAAGGGTTCATTCTGAAAAGATTTCAAAAAGAAATTACCATTGGCACCATTTTACCATCCCTTCTACTCTATTCAGCCTGCAAGCACACAAAACATGAATCAAATTAGATAATCGTTTTTACCATCTACTGTATTCACTTCTCAGTCACTTATGATGTAGTCATCATGCACCACCCATGTTGAACATTCAACTGATATGATGTTGGGAGTTGGGACATCCTTGATCATTCACAACTTCCATGATACAGGAGAGGAAAACAATCAAGAAAATTAAATCAACAGATCAACCCATCGTGGCTGGATGAAAATGTGAATATAACCAAAAAGTGGATTTCCAGTTCACTTGACGGATTTTATTTCTTTGAGATCATGTATGTTAAAGATTGCATGGCCTGGTGAGGTCGGCAGAGGGTCCCCCTTTGCAGATGGATTTTGATCCACCTTGAGACATGAAACGAATTAAAAAAAGAAAAATGGAAGTCATAGCAAAAAGAAATGGTATTGGGATCATTTGTCCTATATGTGCAAATAATAATGGAGCAGACAAAAAGGCCTCTCTCTCTCTCTCTCTCTCT